>NC_091830.1:68472595-68767595 GCF_038994185.2 Dermacentor albipictus
AAAAAAAAATGAATTGCGCACTTTGGTGATTTTCGTGATGTTGGCAATTTGAGAAATCTCAGTTTGCCATACCCACTGCTACTAATAACAAATTATTTATCAGTCGACCCCACACACGCACACAGACATAATGCCGTATGGGGTGATCATTTTGAAGTTTTACAAAATTTTTGAAAATCATCTGTGGCAGATGGCATAAGTTCTCCTTGAGCTGGATTATTCAGACAGGCGGACATTCCCTGTACTAGAAATCGAAACACATATTGAAGGAATTCGAGAAAATATCTAATTAGATTCTTAATTAATTACTTTGCTGCTTGTATTGCAATTAAGAGTTGTGCCCAGTGAGTTTGAAAGGCGTATCCACTTGGAACGAATTTCCAGGATGGAAATTTGTAACATGGGAGTTCCAGTTACTTTCGTGCTTCAATGCAAAAACGAGTGTCTTCTTTAAAAAAAGTGGAAGAACAGTGCATTCTTACGGCAAGTTTCATGGCGCATATCTAGAAAACGGTGTCACCGTGGAAATTTATTCGAAGTGAATACGCCTTGCAAGCTCGCCGGCTACAATTCGCAAATTACAGTATGTGCCATCAAGTAGTTAAATAGGAAATTAATAAGTAAATTCTTGCTAACCAGTTGAATACACGTTTTGATTTCTCATGCAACTAATGTCCGCATGTTTTAATAATCCAGCTCAAGGTCTAGAATAATGCTATCTGTCGCAGGCGCTTGTTCAAAATGGTGCAAAACTTAAAAATAATGATCACCCTGTATATAAGAATTGCGAAACATTTAGGGCTTTCTGAAACGCACATCCATTTTCTCATAACTGCGGTGATACTGGCCAGCCCCAAAGGCCAATTCTGGTACAAAGGGTGATCGTTAAACAGATGAATACAGATGCTGTCCGTACAGTGTACTAGTGTGTGCAGGCTGCCTGGGATAATTTTACAGCCAGTGATTAAGAAGTAAAAGTAACAAGCAAATGCAAAAGCGATCGAACAACAACTTCAAGGGGGAAAAGCAAAGCCGCCACGGTGCAAAACAAGACGACCAAACGGAGACGCGGACTCGAAACCACTGATCAGTGGCCCCACCCCACTGAGACCCAAAGAGAGCTAAGTGCAACAATGGCCTTGAAAGTCAATTCTGACTACCGAGCGACATCCTTAGCAGCCTGACAAAACTTATCGCTCGCAAAACGATCACAGTTGGATGCGGACAACAGCATCTCATCGTGTGTCGACAAAACGGCCATTTCCCTATAGGGAGAAAGACAGAATAATGAGGAAAGGCAGGGAGGCTAGCCAGAAGGGAAAAAGCCGGTTCGATACCCTACACTGAGGAACGGGGAAGGTAAAAAGATAAGCCGAAAATGAGAGAGAGAGAGAGAGAGAGAGAGAGGCAGCGCAGACACACAAATCACAGCCGGTCACTACCCCCCCCCCCCCGCAATATCACAGCAGAGTAGCACTCGTAGCACCATACGAACTTATTCACACTACAGGTACTTGTGCAGGTAAGTCGGCCCCGAAAACTGTAACAGTGCCATCGTTACGCTCCGCTGCGGTGACAATTATGAGGATTCGGCATTCTAAAATGGTTCGCTCTGATAATCTTCTTTTGATCAAGGCTACATTGTACAGAGACGACCGCTCACAATGGCGCTAACACCGCTACCTCTAAAAAAAAAGAAGAAAAGGACAGAAACGAAAGGGGAAAAAAGGAAAAAGAAAACGCGTTCTTTAAAACCCGAACAACGAGACTGAAACGCATAATCGTGTGACAGGTCTACATGCTGATGCTATGTCTTGGTTGATGACGTCATCTATAGCGGCACTTGAAACGCAGTTCGCAGTCGCTTTTCGTCGCCCGTGGCGACAAAACGGTTTCTTGCAAATGTTCCTTTCTTTTAATTGAAATGACAATAAAAAAGATTGATTAAGTTACGTATAACGGTAATGACTACTACTTTATATGTAACAGTAACAATAAGAAAAAATAATAATATTCTAAATAAGAAGTATCCTTGCAGCTTCGAAAAATCTACAGCGGAAACAAACAAAACTAAAGTAAACCAAGTCACCATTTTAGTCCAAAACACAATGCCACATACAGAGACAAAAGGCGGAGAACCATTTGCACCTGCTCATTCCGTTATGTCATTTCTCTACATTCAGTAGAAAATGAAATGTTGTGGAAGACCCGGAGGCGAGAGTTGGCAACGTATCTAATATCATCAAATGAATCAAGCAATCGATTCTATCTAAAGCCGGTGCAAGTGCACGGAGGGTTGATCTCGAAAATTTCAGTTAAAATCTCGCGGTCTCAACGAACATGGTTTATCAGGTGGGATAACGATATACAGACTACTTAGCGTTGGCTGTCCGCGATCACAACAGTCAATAACAACAAATGAGGAGCTGCAGCTGACAAGTAGACGTTCATCTTCGATGTCTTTTACTCTTTCTCTTTCTTCTTTTTTTTCTTTTCTTTGATGCACTTGGCGCATACTAACAAATTTTGGGAGCACGGGACCAGCCGGAAGCGTCGTGTACGTCTGTAATGCGATTTTTACCCCCCCCCCCAAGCCCTAACCACTATTCCACATACAAGAAAATTAAAAGAGCTTGCTCGCATTTACTGCTGGCCATGGTATGCACACGACGTGGCCCACTGTTAAAGGGTACACGCGACTGTAGGGCACACGCGAATTTTAGAGCGCAGCTCTTTGGCGTCCGTTCCTGGGTTTCGCGTCGTCGTCGTCGTCGGCGTTGTCGTCGTCGGCGTCGGCCTCGTAACCAGCTCGCCGACGAATCTGCTGCTCCGCCGCCGCGCATGCGCGCTGTCGGCTCTCCAGGCGAGGGAGGATGATGGAAGGGAGGAGGAGAGACTGTGGAGGAGGGCTGGCTACACAAATGGCTCTTTGGCGTCCGTTCCTGGGTTTCGCGTCGTCGTCGGCGTCGTCGTCGGCGTTGTCGTCGGCCTCGTAACCAGCTCGCCGACGAATCTGCTCCGCCGCCGCGCATGCGCGCTGTCGGCTCTCCGGGCGAGGGAGGATGATGGAAGGGAGGAGGAGAGACTGTGAAGGAGGGCTGGCTACACAAATGGCTCTTTGGCGTCCGTTCCTGGGTTTCTTGTCGTCGTCGGCGTTATCGTCGGCCTCGTAACCAGCTCCGCCCCCCTTTCATCCCCCCAGCGCTAGCAGCGACCGACTGATACCGCTTTCGTGAGTCCGCTACCGCACTCACGAAAGACGTCGTGCACTTCCTGCAACTCGCATTAACCGTCCATCGATCCACACCGATGTTAGTAGTGGGGGACTTTAATGTTGACATAAAGACAAACAGCAATTTCCTAACACTTATGCGGGAGAACATCCCGTTCCTCTCGCTCGTAACGCGTCCCACGGCTGTGACAACCTCGCGAGGCACTTGTATAGATCTCGTCTTTGAGAATCAAGCATTGGTGTACCAAGTCGAACATATATCAGTCTATTTCTCCGACCACAAAGCTTCCTTCATGACTGTCAAGAACTGTTAGTGGAGTCTTTGTTAAAGGAATACGTGTGAAAAATTAAAAAAAAATTCTGTGATAGCGCATACATGTGTTGCTCGATTTCTTTGCCTCAATCTATCGAAAAGGTGAAACAGCTTATTTGCTGCGCTCAAATTTCGCATTAGGAAGTAACGTAATCGTCGGTAATTTTTTTCCCTCATAGAAGCGTACAATTCCCAGGATTTGCTGATAAGGACTTGTGGTCGGTGGCCTCTGGGATCTTTACTTGTGTACTACATATAATGTTGTTCATTTGAAGTAATCAATTTAGTACATTCTAGAAAGTTAATTACGTTGTGGGGTTTTGCGTACTAAAAACCACGATCTCATTACGGGGCAAGCCTTAGATGGTGGGACTCCCGAGTTCATTCTTACCGCCTGCGAGCTTCGTTAACGTGAACCCCAAGCACGGTACACAAGCAGCGTCGTTAGCATTCCGCCTCCGTCGGAATGGGGGCGGAATGGAATGTCAACGATGATGAATCGAACCCACGACCTCAAGCACAGTCAGCAACGCAACACCATAGCCGGTGGAGTACAGCGGCGGGTTGTAGCCATGGTCTGAAGGTTTATACGTGGAGGTCCCGAGGGGGAAAAAAAGAACGTCAGGGCCCCCACCCCACCCTAAGAGAACATTCTCAAGTACCGTGCGTATTTACAGACAAATATGGGACACAACAGAAAATCTTATACAATAGGCGGCATACAAGATCACAACCGTGATATCGCAGGTGAAGTGTACGACAGAAGAAAGAAAAAGAAATAAAGCAGGGAGAAAGTAGAATTGAAGAATAAAATTAGAATACCTAATTGACCGTCACGATTTCGTTTAAAGATAACGATAACAGATGTGAAACCCATTATTGTAGCCAAATCATACATATAGCCTGACATAGCTTGATCTGGAAACTTAGCCGGCGCGCGCAACAAGAGCGTCAACAGCGTGAGATTCGCGCATTAACGTTCCCTTCAACAGTGGGTCGTATATCGTACATTCGTGCCAAAGAGACATTAAACTTTCATTTGAATCACTCTACGTATGGTAGCAAATAAATTAGTAATTGGTTTGCTGGTCCATTCACAATTCAAGCCTGGATTTAGCGTGTGAGAAATGCTATTAACGGCTTGGCGTTGTGCTTCGCGCGCTTTGAAGACCAACTGCACGAAATTACACTTTGAGTAGCGTATAGACACTACCGAAGCAATGTTCGCAAAATCACACAGAGACGGCAAGTGTGTCGTTTTCTTGTTAACAGCCTCTAAACAGCCACCTAAGCAGACGACGCGAGCACCTAGTGGTTGTCTGTATGAACTAAGTCGTCCTCACGTTACTTCAGGCAAGCAGTAAAGGCGGCGCTTTTTTTTCGCTTTCGGTATCATAAACCTAAGATTTTTCGCCAGCTTTTCGTGACACTTCCACCCGTGGTTCAAACGTCAAATATTGCACGGAGGCACTACGTTAAACCAGGCGCTTCTTTTACGCGGTTCTAAATTTCGTTGCAGATGGCCGTTAAACGAGCATTTTTCTGAGATATCACAGCTCAACGTATCAAAAATTATGCGCTGGACGCTGCGGAATCAAGCACAATTACTTTCGTTATCGATTCGGGTTCCGAGCAGTTATATATGGGCGTGTACAAGTGTACGCACGGCGCCACGAAGGGGTACGTTCGACACATTCGGCAGACACAGCCGTCTGCTCCACAGCCCTCCCGCGAATGATATTACGCAATCCACCCCGCAGACCTTAATCCCGCTGAACAAGAACAACCGTCTGCTAGCGGGAAGCAGACGCTCACAGCTGGTATACGACTGCGGTGTGGAAACTCGGCACTCAGTGTCGGTGCACTGTAGCAATATGTCAACCACGAAAGGCAGACGACCGAGACGATTATGGGCGAGCACGCGACAACGAAGCTTTCGAAATAATATGAGAAAACGGTACCACCGAAGTTGTCGTTCTCGCAAAATCCGGATTCAAAGTAAAGGAAGGCCAATATGTCTTTTTCTTGTTTCGTTTTCCCTTTTTCGTTTCACATCGGTGATTCACGGGCGTCCGGGCTTGCTGGCTCAAAGAAACAGAAGGAACGAAATGAAGAATGAAAGAATAAAAGAGACAAAGAACTAACCCTATTCACCATTCTCATAAAAACAAAGCAAGAGAGATAGAAAGATAAATTCTAACCGGCTCAACACACACGCACACACATACATAGACACACAAGATCACGTGAAAAAAGTATTTTAAGAAGAAAAATAACACAACGAGCACTCTATATACGGCGCACAGCAACAAGAAAACAAAATAAAAATAAATAACGAAGAAAGAATCTACGGCACCGATGGTGAGAACTTTGCAAACACAGCGGGGTGAGATAATCGGGAGAAACCGGGACATTTCCCGCGTTCGCCCCAGGAGCCGGAAATAGGGACGAGGTCGTTTCGGGAGCCTCGAAAAAAGAATTATTACGGTGCACTAAGTGGGCTCAGGAGAGTGAGGGAACAGCTAATACGGAAAGAAACAAAAACAGGAAGAGAATTTAAACCGAGCAACGTCAGGCTGCAGCGATGTAAAAAAATAGAATCGACGGGAAACGGCGCACTGAGACGGGATTAGAGCTCCGAGGCGTGATGATGTCAGGGCAATATACATCAGTCATCAAGAAAAGAAAGACGAAAGCTTACTCGGCACACTCAAGAGCGATACACATGGGATCTAGTATTGTGGACTCTTCGGCTCATAGTTGCGACATTAAACATATTCGTAACACCGACGCATTGACGGCAGCAAGAAACAAAAAAAAAGACGCGAAATCGCACATTTTCAATGCAGCTTTAACGACACGCGTTTCTGAAGCTAGTTATCTCGCCGTGAAATGCGCGAATCATGCTCTCAAGAAGTCGAATTACCAGAAAGGTACACAGAAGGACCAATATAACGTTCAATAGCCGGGGAAGGGAACAATAATGCACGATTGCCAGTCAGCCTCTATAGAGTCTGTACAAGAACACGCTTATCTAGGTCAATTACTCACGGGGGACGCTGATAACGAGGAGGAAATTTACAGAACAATAAAAAAAATGGTCGGAGTTTGTACGGCAGGCATTACCAAATCCCGACTCGGGAGCTTACCACTGTCGCTGAAAAGAAAAGTGTACAATCGTTGCATTCTACCGTTGCGAACATATGGGGCAGGAACTTGGAGGTTAACAAAGAAGCTCGAGAACAATAAGAACCGCGCAAAGAGCGATCTGACGAAAAATGGTTAGGCGCAACGATAAGGAGACAGGAAGAGTCGTGGGGATAAGCGAATAAGCGGGGATAGCCGATATTCTAGTTGACATTAAGGGGGAAAATGGAGCTGGGCGGGCCATGTGATGCATAGGATAGATCACCGGTGGACCATTAGAGTTACAGTATGGAAATCAAGGGAAGTGAAGCGCAGTCGAGGACTGCACAACACTAGGTGCGGTGATGAAATGAGGAAATTTGCAGGCGCAAGTAGGAAGCAGATAGCGCAAGATGGGGTGTTAGATATGGAGCTGTTTCCTGCGCGTACTTCGAGTTCCCCCAGACCACATCGAATCGCAGCAAAGCTAATTGAGGAATGCAGAAGCAGGGATGCCACATTCCTGAGGCAAGACACGTGCAAACAAGTTGGCGGCCCCCAGGTCGTGTGCCGCCGGGGAACTATTCACTGCTTGTCTTCCAGAAAGCGAGGGGATAGCCCGGCACTGTTGGAAGAAAAGAGGGTCTCGGACCAAGACGGCTGTAATTGAGCGTGTCCGCCTTCGTCCGCCGTCACCACCTGCCCTCTAGGCTGACGGAGCATTGCAAGTCAGAAGGAAAGACCGCAGGGAGCCGCCTGGTGTGGCACCGCGGCACGGGCGCCAACCATTGGCCGAAAATGGCGTCATCTGAGCGGACTCTCCCATTGGCCGAACATGACGCGACTTCCAGTCCTCGAAGAGTTTAGAAGAAGCATTGAAGAGAGACCAGAGCATTCCCTTGATTGACCTCTCTCGAACTTCTTGGCGCGGGCCGCAGCGTCCGAGTTGCTGCCGGCCCGTAATGACTGTACGACTTTTACTTGACTCTCCCCTCTCTGTATATAATGTAAAATAAACCCTCCCAAGTTTGGTTTTCATCTCGAAGTCCGTCCTTCGACCCCTACAGGGGGTAATTGGGGATCGCAGAGGGAGACCTTCGTCCTGGAGAGTCACAGTTGGCTCAAGTGATTTTTAAAGCGATTGCGTTGAGGAGCCCGTGTCGCCGAAATACCGGCGTCGGACGCCGTTTCGACAAAACTATTTTCCAACCATACATACCCAGGCCGTCCATGTGACGCAAGGAACTCACCGAACTAATTGAATTTCTCGAGCTAAAATACGTGGCAAAATCGTACACTACGACTTACACGCAACCTACAGACAAGATAGCTCTCGGAATGTAATTTGACTATACGAGAGAACATAATTGTGTTACGCGACAACTGAAAGAAATACCTTTCCCAGCGTTTCTACAATCCATAGACCGCTGACGGCGCCCGCCTTCTAAGCGCGCCGCCGCGCGGGTGTCTTGGAGGCCACGGAGCGGCGCGCCCGGTTCCTTGCATTAACTCCAGCTGGCGCTCGCCTCCGCCGCATCGCAGCCCACGCAATAGTCCGTGGTTCCACCACAAAGCTCGCCTTCGTGCATAGCGTTCGCGGCAAGCGTTTCCCGGTAAACACTACGGTTACATGCGCTACGATTGCCGGGAAGCGTGAGAAGCAGTCAGAGATCTTTGAATGCTATCGCATTCCACTTAAAAGGCGCAGCTAAAAAAGGCAACTCCGGCGATTTTTCGATGTCCATTGATCTTAATAAAATTTTGAATATATGTTCTCTTTTGCACTCTGATTATCAGTGCTAAACTATATGGCTGCAAATCATTTAGTTTTCCTGAACATGGATTTTATAGATTGCATGCCTTCCCGACTCGTGACTTTCTACTGGTCACCGTGTGTTTGTGACGTCAGAGGCTACAGCGCCACAGTCGTTGAAATCGTCGCTTAAATCGGCGCTGTCTAGTTCGTGAACTCTGTAAAAGTTCCTTGTGTTGTCAGAAGACATCATCAGCTTCGCTTCTCTGGCGTGAGCGCCACGTGTACTGCGTTTTTGACGTTTTGACTGCGTTTGACGTGACAGTTCTGCGGAAACCCGCGACGTGGAGAGAAGTAAGCAATTAAGGGAAAGTGAGACAGACACCCAATCGTAGTAATTGCTACAAAGGAAACCCATATTTCCTTTTTCTCTTTTCTTTCTTCAACTTTTATTCAACTGCTCTTTTTTACTCTTCAACTGCGAGTCTTTTCTTTCGAGGAACCCGTATGGGCTTCCTTTGCAGTAATTGCTACGACTGGGTGGCTGTCTCATTTTACCTTAATTAATTACTTCTCTCCATCTTGGGGTTTCCGAAAGACTAGTACGTCATAATAGCACTATACGTCGTCCGCATACATCAGTCCCAGGGACTTTTGTTCGCGTGCTGGCCTCTTCCACGTGGTCGCCTCTTTGTTATATTACGTTGTGTGCGTGTCGTCTGCTCACGCTAGCAATAAAACAGACGCGCGTTCGCAGAAAAAAAAATAAATCTGTCGCACGCAAGGTATCCGCTGTCGTAAAACGCAAGGATAATGTAGAGCGCAATACGTTAACACGAATGATCGTAGAATTAATGTAAGAAACGACTGCGTTGTGTTCTGCGTGCTGGTTTCCGCAGACCAAAAAAAAAAGAAAATAAAGTTCATCCGCGTGGGCCCCACTTTAAACCACTGCGGAAGTTGACAGAAGAGATACAAACACCTCCAAAGCGCCGGGAACGATTCCTTTACGTGTCATTCTTTGTCATGTGTGCCTCAACTCTTCAAGTGCAACGCTATACGAATGCAAACGGTCGCAACAGGAGGTTACGTGCGACTAATATTTGACATATGATGTGCTGATGCCGACAAATTAAACTGAGACACGATAGAACCATCGATACATCCCGCTGATCGATAGATCAATCAATCAACTGATTATACAATTGATTGGTTAGCTTTAGGCGCCGCATAGAAAGAGAACAGTGGCGACGAATAAGGCCGTTGCGATGGGCTCCGGTTTAATTTCGATCACCTTCGGTTCCTTTACGTACGCCGAAAAGCACAGTACGCGATAGCTATTTTTTTATTTTGATTTTATTAGAACGCGGCTGGTGTAGACGCGGGAACCGAACGTGCTACGTCACGCTCAGCGGCCCTATTCAATGGCCGCAGACTCATCACGGCTGGTTGCAACTATGGCTAAACGTAAGAAGCCAGAAGTGCGATGTAAATCCACATAGCGCCAATCGTTGTCCTGGAAGGCTACGAGCGGTCGACAGTGACGGAAACACCATAGTTGTATTTATTAATCAATATACTGCAAAGCTCCTAGCAGCTGTTGCGGGGGGGAAAAAGGCAAGAGGTTTCAAGGACTTTCAAAAGGCCCTGATAAAGCATATTTAATGATTAAAGCCACGTGATGCCTGGCAACTTGAAAACAAAGCACTGTCTAAAACATCCAATGATCTTTTTTTTCTTCAATTGCACGCAGATGCTCACTAAGCGCTTTTCGCATAAATCACCAACAACCACCGTAAACAATATGGCTTCCTATCATAAAGGTGCTAATCTGATTGTTTTAGTTTAATTCTTGGCGTGCTCTTTTGAGGTGACACTTTCACCTCGCGGCGAAATACACAAATAAGATGCACTAGGCTCAGCCGAAAGCGAAATTCAAAAATCTTTTGGCACTCCGTGGAACCTCAGGGTTTTAAAAGCCTCGAATATGGCAATTTCGCGCCCAAGGGTTTTCGAGGATCTCAAGGATGACCCCGAACCCTCGACTATATATGGTGGACGCAACCCATGCTTGGCTCGGCTTGTTTTCTCAAGCTGAGCTGATGATTTCTATTGGCACCTCCTTCGAAACAGAGCGGCGGCAAATGGTCACCATGTAACCCTCCGCGCACGATCGAGCTGCGCATGCGCGTATCAATATCGTGACCGCACGACGGCGCCGGCACTATCCCGTTCTACTTTCGCCCGTATGGCGCGCCCCTTCTCAAGTGTTGACGTGGTGCAGAGGACGTGTGCTCGCGTATGTACATGCGGCAAGGCAGGGTTCGATTCCACGTCTGGATTTTAGCAATTTTCTCCAATTCTTTTTTACGCGGTCATCACATCGAATTCAGATAGACCAAAGTGGCATATATGCTAGCCAACGAAATGCTCTCGCACGTCAGACAACTTCTAGCTGCAGCCTCGCACAGCATCCTCCACAAATACAGGGTACAAAGAGAATAGTAGAAGTGCACATAAGTTAGGGTAGCATTGTCAAGCATAAAGTAGCGCGGTGCACTGGACAGCGATGAAGACGAGATAAGCACTCGTGTTCTTTTCTCTCCTTAGTTTTGCTTTCTATCCGCTGTACCCTTGGCGGTAGGAAGAGCACCTGCGCGATATACTTTGGACGGGGTGCAAGCCGCGGGCCGTGAAACTATAGCGATAGCTTTCACTCAATTCTATAAACCACTATTTTTTTTTACCCACCCTTCACGACCAGCTGATCCCGTTGATAGGGCGGGCAGAGCACCACTCTGACCACTATAACAAAACGCGAAAAAAAAGAAGAAAAACGCGAAAAGGAATAGCATCGAAAAGGCGTCCCTGGAAAATAGCTACCATATAAGGCTTTACCTTACGAAACTATACTAAACCAGAGAAAGGCGCCGCACGGGCTCCAGTCTACGGGAAAACAAGCAAGCGTGGTTGAAGAAGCTGCCTGACATTAGATGCCCAGGCTAGCTTACATGCCACCCACACTGTCAAGTACGATCGCGGCTGCCCGCAGACGCCCAGAGAAGCGTGAAGCAGATACGTCCGTCGTAGCGGCACGGTTCGCACGAAAATCCGACAGGTTGGGGTAAGACCAGCGTGAAACAACCTCGGAGGCAACGCGAAATGACAGCCGGCGTACAATGCATCTATAGTGCGCGCTGGGCGCACAAGAGTCGGCGTTCGTCTCCCGCGTGTGTGTGCGCGTGTCTGTACGTGTGTGCCCCGTGGCGTCGTCTCTTCGTTGCGCGCCAGCCCCTGTCACCGCCACGCAGTGGTAGGAGTCTGAATTCCGGCACGCGCGCTAAAGCTGTATACAAATGCGTCGCCTCCAACTTGCGCTGTGCGAAGCTTCAATATCAATATGCGCGACAGTCGTTCCTTCCGAATGCAGTCCCACCTGTCACCTTGCTGCGTAAGCCGACACATGCAAAGTAGCAACGTCTCCTGCCACGTGTACAGCGAGACAAATACCTCCGTCGGAGAACGTGCAAATTAAGCGCGGCACAACGCAAGGTGCGCCGGGTAAGCGCAGGCGTTTTTTCTTGCGGAACATCCACACTTTCCCTCGGTGAAATGTCTTAATGCTGTTTTGCGTTCCTAAGAGACGCCAAACAAGGGACGCCAAAAGCGGAGAGTTTCACATCAATTCTGGCCACCTGGGACTTCAGCGACGCACACCTTAATTAAGGAACACGGGTGTGTTTGCATTCCGCCTCGGCACGCGGTCGCCATATGCAGCAGTAGCCGGGATTCGAACTTGCGACCTCGTGCTCCGCGGAAGCCGAGCCACGGCCGGTGACCTTCGCGGGAAAGAAAGAGATACGAAACAAAACAAAGTACAAGAATAAACGTATTGCTATTTGTATTGCAGTACTTGTATTGCTCTCTTCTACATTTCCTATCGTGCGTGTTCTTCAAGGGAGTGCGCGCTGACCGTCTCGCAATTGCGACATGTGTTTTCGGGAATTGCGCAATACGTATTTATTAGCTACGTAAATAGTGTTCTCGCAACTTGTATATTGCGTTACCGCAGGATTACGCGTTCATTACCCTCCCCCGCCTAATTCCTGAAAGACGGGCCCGCAATAGTTGATAAATAAGTGAATAAATGAAAACGAGAAAGACAGGAAAACAAAAACTATGGTTAATGGCTAATGCCAGGAGCCGTTAGTATAACCACGCCATCCGTTAAAACCGCTCTTAATTTTCCCAAGCCGTCAAGCGATGAAGACGAAAGACAAAAAAAGAACACATAGCCAGAGAAAGGCTAAAAACAGAGAAAAACGACGTTCTCAGAAAATCCAGACCCGAGACGAAGGAGCGAAGCGGGATCAGGACGTTGAGGCGAAGCCAGCTTCCCCTTTGAGAAAGCGGATGGGGAAATAAGGAACGAAGAGTTAGGGGAAGAGAAACCGCACGGTTGCGGGAATGCAGCATTGAGCGCGCGGGAAACAAAAGAGGACGGGTGGGGCAAGAGGTAGAACAAGAAGTCCCGCTTCGAGAAACGCACACCGGTATCGGACAGCTTTGAGAAAAGGTGGTTGCCACGGCAACGGGCCCGGGTCCACCGGCGTATATATAGCGGGGCTCGCTGCTGGCGCGAACACCGACGTACCGCGGTGTGCAAGGCGAAGCAGTTGAGAAATCTGCAAGAGAGGAAAGGGCCGGAACATCCAGAACGCGAGACAAAAGGCGAGAAGGGCTACTGGTCTCTCTCTCTCGAAACAGAAAGGATAAAAATAAATGAGGAGGAAAGGGCTGAAAGGGAGGAGCCACTAAGGGTTTGAAGGACAGCGCATCCTACTTCCTGCGCCGATTACGTGGCAGTGCGCACCCCTCTCCCCCGCGTCCTTTCTTCTATCTTCTGCTCCTTCTCTCTACACTCCGCCTCACAAACTTCATGCGCTGCAGTGAAACCTACGTACGGGCCGCGTCAGCCACTAATCGCCCTCCGCACGACGCCGTATGAGCGAAAGCTCGTCGAAAGGATTAGCAGTGCACATTGGACGAACTCTCCTCCCTAATCTGGTACACACAGCCGGCTCTCGTTCTTGATTGGCCAACACGAGCCCCAGTCTTCCCTGCACTGGACAGAGTTGGTTAGAGGCAGTTAGTGTGGCTATACCCACACTAACGCCGTACAGCACTTGCCCTTTGGCATTCTCCTACCTTAATGAAGGAGACCGGCTTGGACAAGCGGCTGTGACAGTTATATCACGTACCACACAAGAGTGACAGACTGTAACTAACGATGTGTGTGTCGTGTTATGTGCTCCTTATCTCTTCTCCCCATCTTTCATCCCCGCATCCAGCTCCCATGTGTAGGGTAGCAAACCGGCTAAGCTAAACTGGTTAACCTCTCTGTCTTCCTTCTCCACTTCTTCCTTCCTTCCTTCCTTCCTTCCTTCCTTCCTTCCTTCCTTCCTTCCTTCCTTCCTTCCTTCCTTCCTTTGTCGCTCTTTGCTTCTGCCGTCCAATAAAGAGGCAGTCACGTAGTTTGTCACCTTTCATTCTCCTCTGCGCCTCCCTACCCCCCCCCCCTTTTTTATATTTTCGTACTAGATTGAACGCTACCGGCAACGGAGTCGCAGCTTCCGCGTTCAAGGTTCGGTGGTGCGACAGACACGGGAGGGTCAAAGGGCAACGGAGAGAGGGTGCACGGTCATCAGTAATGAATTTCGGATAGAGAGTCGCAAACCTGGAAAAGCCCCTTTGAGAGATCGCCAGGACCGCGAAGAAATGAGCCGTTAACGGCGAACTTCGATCGCGGCCGCCTTTGTGATAGTGTCCGAAGAAGGCGACAGAGATGCATGGACACCAGCGATGTGAACTTCCTCGGAGAGTTAAGCTTGCTCGCCGTACTTGTTTACTTACTTTTTTTATTTTTCGTTCTTTGATTACATTTTGAGAGCTACGACGGTCCCTAAAACACTAAATAGCCATACTAAAATTTAATTTCCTTCGAACGGTTACAGTATTGGTACGCGTACATCGTTTATCCTTTTCCCGTGACTGCTTTTCACCTTCTAAGAATCGGTTAAAGTTATCGATCGGTGCAAGGCAAGCATGCATGTGTTGGAAGATTCCCGACTGCTGTCGCCGATTCTCTCGATATTTTGTGTAGGTTGCCGCCGAACGATGTGTAATCAAGATTGTACGCCTGACGCGAATAGTGCCGTACATTCCAGAATTCACGCGAGCACCAGCAGTGATTATGCTGGAATCTTCGACCAATCATGTATAAATAGCCTAAACGCTTGGCTTGCAGATTAGATTTCGACGATCGATAATTGCACTCGCCGTTTCGTCGTGCCCCGAGTGTTATTTGTTATTAATTTCGGGCACGAGTTCGCCCAATAAACAGTTAGCTTCGTGACCTGGCAGTCGTGCCACTGTGGTTCTCCACCTTCACTACAATGTGACAGTGTTGTTTCAAAACTTTACAACCATTTATTTGGTGGAAAAGCAGCTGATTAAAGCGTCAGTGAAAAAATAAAGAACCAAGCTTTCTTTTACTGAATTGCGTGCTCCGACTTCAAAGCGACTGCGTCAGTGCGAGCTAGGTCACATCACTCATCATATCCTGTTGTACCACGGCCGCTTTTATAGCAGAAAACGTTTTCGAAACCTGTAACATTGAGCCTGTCGGTGAATATTCTTCTGCGAGTGTATCGTAAGAGTTGGGGCCGCGGGCATGCCACAAGACGTAGCTGGCCCATGCCGTCGTCCGACTCATCCACGCTAAGGATGTTGTTGAAGGGAGGAACGTTTTCTCATCGAGAACGAGGAGTACGGGGTTTATATACAATATCTACGTGAGGAGTGCAGAACGTTACGTCTCATCAGTCTAGCATGGCTGAGTTGAAGCACCCTGAGGAGACGAAAAAATTCAGATTAAACCCACTCTGTCCTCCCTAGATCCCTAGGCCAGGGAAAACTGCCGCCTGACTTGAGTGACTCTATTGCTGCTGATTTCGCCTGCTTCAGGAACACATTTCCTCGAAGTCGGTACCTTTGTGGAACTCTTTCACAATCAGAGAGAAGATTTTCAATGGTATTGCCGTACATCAACGAGCGAATTAAGCATTTCCGCGAACATAACTTATATTTGTAAAACTTGACGAAATAATCGTAAAATCGCAGAACTGGCCCGAATTCGTAAACTTGACGGAGAATTCAAGAAAGTTGTATGCCTTGACTATAATCTCCTTAAATACCATCCGGGGTTATTACATAAAGGCTGTGACTAACAGCAGTAACATTTTTAAAATGTCACAACTTTTTTATTGTAAACAGCTATTAATAAATGTCTCCGTGCACGTTGATGGGTACGTGATTGAAGCGACGTGGTGGGATAGGCCGTTCCTGTCCATAGGCGGTACAAAAAACAGAACGTACAGAGGATCCATCGCCGAAGATTGTTTATCTATCCGATTTAGCCGAACGCTTGTAGAAAGCTATTCGCTTTATTATGGGAATGATGCACTCAGAGGCATATATTCCTTACAGCGATGATATTTAGGCAGAGTTTGTTGTTTTACTGCGTAATTGTGTAGAAAAATGGAGCCGTTAACTTGCACATCAGTAGCGGTAGTATATAGACCGAGCGGCTTACTACAGCATGTAAACCGTCAGACGCCCCAAAGTTGTCGCGCGGCAGAACGTGCGTTTCGATGAACTATAACAGTTGTCATTCGGCACAACCGCAACCCCAAACCACCGACCACCAACCACAAACCATCAAACACAAATCACCGACTACAAATCACCGACCAACAACCAAAAACCACTCAGCCACCGACCACTTAACCACCGACCAGAAACCACCAAACACAAATCACCGACCAACAACCAAAAACCACTCAGCCACCGACCACTTAAACACCGACCAGAAACCACCAAACATAAATCACCGACCACTTAACCACCAACCACAACTACCCACCACAAATCACAAACTACAAACCACCAACCAAACCAAAAAGCACCGACCACAAACCACCACCAACCGACCACTAATCACCGATCAGAAACCGCCAACCTCAAATCACTGACCACCAACCAAAAACCCCCGACCACCAGCCACCGATCACAAACCACCGACTACAAACCACCGACTACAAACCACCGACCACTTAACCAGAAACCACCAACCTCAAACCAAAAACCACAAACCACCGACCAGAATCAACCTATCACTTAACCATCAACCACCGACTATTTTACCACCAACCACCGATCACAAAGCACCGACCACCACAAGAACGGCCGAGAGCCAAAGAAGGCTATTCGCTTTAAAACGGAAAAAAAGGTACAATTACAGGATCATGGGCGGCTCATTGACAATGTAGGGTGTTTGGGACATGAAATGTGCGCCGGCTGGAGAGCTTCCAGCTCGTACACCCTAAAGTCCCTTGATAATTTGAAAGTACCGCCACTCTTTGAACTCTGCCGCCACCGCGCGACCTCCTCGCCTCTTGCGCGTCCCCTGCGTGGGAACCGGTTTTGCACCCGTTTTCCTGTACAACGACAGGTATCCTCGCCGTTGCCCTTGGAAACGCGAAGATCTTGCATTTTGCTTGCGTTTTTCTTTTCAGTTGGCGCCATTTTTCTCCTTAGCTTTACTGGCTCGCCGCAGCGAACATTGCACGCGGTGTTTCCTGCGGTGTTGTGCTAGCGCTATGCCGCGCTTCAGCGCGTATTACTGCAGCAGCAAGCCTGAAATTAGTTATGCAGTTGTAATGCGCTAGCGTTGTTTGGCGAGCGCCCCAACCCCGCCACGCGAGAAATTTAATGTCTTGTATCTGCACAAAAATGCCCAGTTTGCAAAGCTAAGACGTTTAGTTAATCGTTATATTGGTAGATTGGTAGCTATATACGCGATAAGGAACAACTTAAACTACGAAATATACAAAGAGAATACCCATAGGGATAAATAGGGTTCTTTAGAAAGTGCACGGGGAAGCTTATATTAGGGGTGGACCAACTTAAATTTGGGGTTGGACCAACTTGAATTGTGATGTTGGGTCAACTTCAAGTTTGGTGGTGGGCCAACTGAAATTTGGAGGTGGGCTAAATTGAAATGTGGGGTGGCCCAACTTAAATTTGGGGGGAGGACTTCAATGTAAACATGAGCCAACTTGAAATTTGGACATGGGCCAAATTAAATTTGGGCATGGGGTACACTCGCTAGCAAGCGCGTTCATCGAAAATATTTTTAGAAGAGCGGGGAATCAGGCAACTTGCAGTGTCCCCAACCAGGAATTTACTTCGCGTCGTCGGTGTACATAACCGCGATAGCACTGATTCAAAACTAAATAAAAAATACGAAGTGCGATATCAAAACTAATTGGGAAATCACTTTATTTTTATAATTTGAAACGTTATATAAGCGTCCCCGTGCGATCGGCAATGGAAACAGTTATTCTTCCTTTGCTAGCCTTGGATGCAACGCTGCTTTGTCCTGGCCCTTCGCAATTGATAACGTTAACGCAGATGTAACGGATTGCTTTATTTACACTAAAATTCATGCTAATAGCTCTTGATAACTATGTTGCAGCACAATTTTGAACAGACGGCCAGAAATAACAACTGCATAATGTGCCTGCTGGTTTGCCATCGACGGGGTCACCAATTTCAAATGATACGTTTCCTTCCGGCGCACGTACAGCGTACTAAAAATATTCTAGTACGTCATTCATGTGTACCAGCGCACCGTCAAAATGACGTTCGCTCCAACGACGAACAGTCGCTCAGAGCGACAGTAAATGTGTCCGTCTAACTGCTGTATAGACGTATACAGGTCATGAAGGGAGCGGCAATAGAATTGCTGTAGCAGCTCAAGCGATTCGGCGGCAGAAGGACAAAGTGCATCAATCAGACTGCGTTTTCAGTAACGACATGCTGACGCCGAACGAGTCAGGAGTTAGAAGATAAATGGATTTCAGTTGATTCGAGAGCTTCGCCGACACTGCACCTCGGTGTGTCTGAGCCAGGAACCGAAACTTCTCTGTTCCTTCGTTTATGCGAACGGATATTCGCGACGGCCTTTGAACAGGCAACTGAATCAATCTACATTCGAAGGCCGCCTAAGACTTCGTTTGATAAATACACCGCTGTCCAGACCAAGGGGAACTTGCGTGGAGGCGTGACGGCGGAGCCTAACTTCGTTAAGTTATCCACCTCTCTCGGGAACTTGTGTTTCGCAGCGAGGAGGCACAAAGTAAAGGTACAGCGCGGTTATGTGGACGGAGCTCGTACATGAGGCTTTTGGTAACTGTAAAGCTTGCTTTCCTGCAAGGCAGTTGGTTTGCCCAACTAATGGCCGCGCAGTCATCTTTGCGCAAACAACGCGCACAAGCAGAGTTTGCTTGTATCATACGTTGCCATCGAGATGAACCCATGCGCAAGAGACAAGGCCCAGCGTTGTTGTTGTCGTCGTCGTCGCCATTGTTGTTGTTTCCTTCAACATATGGCGCGTATATACTCACTAGGGGGCATTAGCCATGGCCCGCAACGGAAACACATTAAGTCCATGCTTCCCTTCAACCTATAGTGGTCGGTACTACCTATACTTAACTAATAATGATTATAAATTCTCTTTTTCCGTGTTCTTGTTTTCTTTTTTCAGGCTGTGCAGCTAGCGCTCCATCTGCATTTGGACGATGAGCAGTGCCACCGTAAGTCGGGTAAATATGCAGTGCAGAGAAGCGCACTCGCGAATGAGAAATTATTGCGAACAACTGGCAACGTCGCATGTACGCGAAGAGATTAATTGGCGGCGGTCGGGTAGCGATCAGCCGCCACGTTCGTTATGCGAGCGCCGGCCCGGCCACGGATGTGATGGGCACGATAGAGTGGAGAGTTTCAGATGTCAGCACGCGCACACCGAGACGTACTGACATGCGCATGCGCAGTACCGTGGCCCCTAGTTCCTGCACACGCAAACGGCTTGCGTACGCAAGAACTAGAGGCGACGGTATCGCGCACGCGCATACCGAGACGTACTGGCATGCGCATGCTGTTAGATATGGAGCTGTTTCCTGCGTCTATTTCGAGTTCCCCCAGACCACATCGAATCGCAGCACAGCTAATTGAGGAATGCAGAAGCAGGGATGCCACATTCCTGAGGCAAGACACGTGCAAACAAGTTGGCGGCCCCCAGGTCGTGTGCCGCCGGGGAACTATTCTCTGCTTGACTCTTTCAGAAAGCGAGGGGATAGACCGGCAATGTCGGGACTAGGTGGGCCCTCGGACAATGGAGCCCAATCGTCCACCTTCGCCTTTGAAGAAGGCACTTGCTACCACAGCGGGGCCGTAACTCCGGGAGTAGGTGAGCCCTCGGACAATGGAGCCCAGCGTCCCCCTTCTCCGCCTTTGAAGAGCGCATTGCAAGTCAGAAGGCAAGACCGCAGGGAGCCGCCTGGTGTGGCACCGCGGCACGGGCGCCAACCATTGGCCGAAAATGGCGTCCTCTGAGCGGACTCTCCCATTGGCCAAACATGACGCGACTTACAGTCCTCGAAGGGTTTAAAAGAAGCATTCCAGAGAGACCAGTGCATTCCCTGATTGACCTCTCTCGAACTTCTTGCCGCGGGCCGCAGCGTCCGAGTTGCTGCCGGCCCGTAATGACTGTACGACTGTTACTTGACTCTCACCTCTCTGTATATAATGTAAAATAAAATCTCCCAAGTTTGTTTTCATCCGCGAAGTCCGTCCTCGACCCCTACAATGCGCAGTACCGTGGCCCCTAGTTCCTGCACACGCAAGCGGCTCGCGTCCCCTAATCTGAAACTCCCTAGTGACACGGTTGAGGGACCGCTACAACAGCGACCGTATCTCGGGTGCCGTCGTTGCAGTCCTCCGAACTCACGGCTCATACACGCACTAGAGAGGATGGGTTAATGACTCGGGCGGATAAGGCAAATGAATATAGAAGTTCCAATTCTCCAGCGCGTGAAAGGCTTACTTCATCGTCGCCGTCACCGCTAGAACAGTGGCACGACAAGTCCCATTAGACTTGTACACCGTAACTGTAGAATTAAAAAGAAAAATGGCAGTTGAAGGAGGCCGCACATTTCCACCGCGCTTCGACTCGACCGCGAGAAAACCGAAGACGTTGTTGCGTCACCGATCACGGAGGTCAAGCTACACCGTACGTCACCACGTGCCTTTGAGTCGGAGGCGCGAGCGGAGGGAATAGCGACCATATAGCCTCCAAGATCGGATGGCGCACTCTCGCTTCTCGTTATCGGATGCCCTACACAGTTTCCTACAGAAATAGCCAGAAGCAACTGCGGCTCTAGGCCTTGTAGGAGCTCGAAGTACGGCTCAACGCCAGCTTGGAAATGACAGGTACTGTATGTTACTATAGTTAGAGTAACGGCGCCTGAGTCAGAACGAACGAAATTAACGGAAGAAGCGCGGTTCCTGTAACACACACCTTATAATTAAAAGGTGTAACGTTGTTACGCTATTTACCTATAACATGTACCAACGATCAGCTCAAATTTGCACGTTTTTTTTTATATTGTACCGGCGTGAATGTGATTGAACTTCGTCACTTCGGCTTCAAACGACTTTGCCGCTCTACGAATTGACCATGTTCAACGAAGTATTCAGTTATAAATGCAACCATTCGGTACGATTATACGTGCGTGCTGAAGCTTGTTGCGTCGTCGTGAGCTGAAAAAAAAATGAGCGGTTGCTTCGGAATTTTGAAAAAAAAAAACGAAGGGCTGCCAATAACGCCATAAAGGACGCCTGAAATTCTCGGGCAAGAAGATTGGAGAAATCCGTCTAATACAATCAGCCATTCTCATGATCACGAACGATTGTAGCGCCGGAGTTCCTCTGGCAATTTTCGCAGGGGAACGCTATAGATGCCACGAAAGGATGCACCACAGTCACGTGAACAGCCCCAAGAGAAACAAAAAGGCGAAGAAGAAGAAAGCAAACCTTCCAACGAAGGAAATAAAAAAGAAACGTTTGTTGTCTGCAAAGGGGGATGGAGCCGTTACCCAAGGAACCAGAGTCTCAATTAACCAGAACAATATCTTTTCTTTTTTCTGCTGTGTCAGGCGTCTCGCCAATCAACTGCATTGCACGCGAGATCGCGACCGTACCCGAGAGCCTAAGATCCGTATCCAGCGTCACCGCGCTGTTGGCAACAAACCCGCGTATAACAAAAGAACGGCAAGCTACAGCCGAGCGCAATCTACCACGGCGGTGGCATGTCTCCCAGTAACCGCCTTTTTGTCGCCTGAACGAACTCGGAAACGAACCGGCAACGTAAACAAGTGAAGCAGCCTAGCAGAAGACCGAACAGCAGAGAAGACACGGGTCAGTACTCCTGGCACTGCAAATTGGAGCTCGGACATCGTTGTTGCATTTCTTTTCAATGAAAGAGCTTCGATGAATCTCGGCTTCAGGCCTCTATGCAATGCGAGGGCACAAAAATCGGCGCCACAGTGCAGTTTTGCTTCCAGAAGAACGTTTTCTTGGACAAGCTGGAGTGTATGCATGGGTTTTGCTATACTAGGGTGTCCCAGCTAACTATACAGCCAAAGCTGATAGAAAAAGACCCCGACGATTAAACGATACTCCCTAATGAAAAATATGAGCGCAGCTCTATATGTTTTCATTTCGCGATATACTGAGGCAAAGAATTTGAGAGAGACATGTAGCAAAGTCATCAGTCGTCGAAAATCCGATCCGACTAGATAACGCGCGCGCGCGCACACACACGCGCGCACACGTAGAAGATTTAAGCATTTCCTTCCCAGTTCCTTTCCTCTCGAGAGAAACAGAGAAGAGACATAACGTGCCTCGACACCCAAGCGAGCTGAAAGCAACCTCCGAAAACCTTTCTTCATTTTTCTTGCAAGACTTGCAAATCATGTCCACATTCACGAAAAGAACCTATGCTCGATTCTGCGCAGATATTGTCGAAAAAGTTTTTCATACGCTGCTCGCGTCGTCTCGGCGATATAATTGGACGTTCTGTTCACATAGCAGGGCCCGCGATCGATAGTGGTGCCGTTACCGTGGTACGTACTGCCGCTACGAAGAATGTCAGCAAACGAGTAAAAAGAGAACGAAAGAAAGAAAGAAAGAAAGAAAGAAAGAAAGAAAGAAAGAAAGAAAGAAAGAAAGAAAGAAAGAAAGAAAGAAAGAAAGAACGCATGAAAATTGTGAAGGGAGGCACAAGAAAGAAGCTTAAAGCGCCCCTCACCAGGTCTGCCCATTTTGAACTGACAAGCGCAGAGCATACGTTGCGCGATAGCAATCCCGTCTGCAAAGTATTACATCGCTACGCGCCGCGGAAAGATGTAAAATTTCAAACCGAACGCCGTTTCCCCAATTCTCCTCGCGGCCACCGCGCTCCAAGCCGCAGGATGACGTACACGTGCTAGAGCGCCTACGTACAGGTGTCTGCACTGTGACGTCGCTACTGGTGACACGTACCTTCGAGAATAATTCTAGACAACGTCTGTTATTTGTGTAATATGTTGCTTGAATAGACGAATTAAAAGCTTAGAGAAATAATAAAACTTGCAAACCGAATGTCTGCGTTCTTTTTTTTTTTACTTCGCACCGCAGCAAGAGAGATGTACTTCCGTTTCGTCTGCCTGTTTCGTCTGCATTCGCGAGCGCGGACACCGAAACTATGCCATTTCCTAGCGTGCTCCAGCGCGGGATCATGCTCTGTGATTCGCTAGTGTCTGCTGCCTCGGTATTCGTATCGTGTCTGCCTCAGTAATCGTGTAGCGCTGACATATACCGCTAGACGAGTTTCCACGTGCACAGCGCCCAAAAATCGTCCGCTGCGCGAAACGAGACAATCGCTAAAGCTCGCGCGCGACGCCGTCAGCGGAAGTGCGCCGCGCCGCAAAAAAAAAAGCGAGAAGAAAAAAAAAATGAAGGCGGGGCCTGTGACGTCTGCGTCACGCGATCCTCGAAGTCCGGTGTAAGAGAACTCGGGGACTGAATTTTGCTTGCGGAGGCTAGACGGGGCGAGTGGAGAGAGTGTCTCGCTTGGCAGTCTTGGCTTGGCTCGCCTCCTGGAATTGTGGATTCGCGGCAATGAAATGTTTCTAACTCGGCTATTAATGAGCCGATTTGAAAAATTTTTGCGGCAGAACGCGCTCCCTGGAGGACCCGTAACAGCTTACAGCGTATAACCAAAATTTGCCACGGGGCCTGGCGAGGGGCCCTAACGGGCCGCGCGGATTAGGAGAACCTTTTCTAGCACAGGGTATAACATTTTGTGTTTTTTTTTTTGCAGCTCGCTACAAGAGCTAACGCGCCGTCTACACTTCTACAGCCAAGGCACTGCTAAGCCTGCGCGAAAGGTGGCGCTGCCGCAGGGGAAGGCGTGTGCAACACCGAACGCTTCTCAGAATATATGTATTATTAGATTTTTAGATGTGTATTTTCATTATATGAATATATGTATTATGTAGTGGCGGCAACGTAAGTATATTGAGCGCCTTCGAAAGAAAAGGGCAAGTAGGAAATAAAGAAAAATAAAGTAAAAAACAAGCAAACTGTATCCTCATTTGCCTTCATAAAAGAAAAAAAAAGCTTTTCTTTACTGACCGCAAATGTCCTTATCGCGAAAATAAAAAAAAATTATCAATAACGTCTCTTGTTTTCTTTTTTGTTTGTTTTTCATTCGCAGGATTTGACGCAAGTCAAAATCACAAAACAAAATCTGACAATAGACGCCCACCTCTGCGTCGTGAATGAACTAAAGCACTCCCTCTGAAAACTTACGGTCCGTCATTAAACGGTTAAGGCAGCACTGTATACATCTGGCTGTCAATACCTTTTTTTTAGTATGTTCAGCTTTATCTCACGGTTTCCGGCACACCGCTGAAGCAGGTCGCTTATCTTTATTGGCTGTAAACGGCTATGTGAATTGAACTTTTCATGAAGCGCGCAGCAACAAGAGCTGAAGGCGTTTAACGAACCCAGTTCCAAGTGCGATCTATTAAATAAATAAATAAATAAATAAATAAATAAATAAATAAATAAATAAATAAATAAATAAATAAATAAATTCAGGGGTCTTACGCGTAAGAACCCCCATCCCACACACACACACATTATGAGGCACTCCGTAGTGAGGGATTCCGGCTCAATTTAGACCGAACGGGATTTCTCAATATATATACGAGCGTTTTAGCATTTCACAAGTGCGACTCGCGGAGTCGAACTCGCGACCTCGTGCTTCGCAGCGCAACGCCACAGCAGCCAAGGCAACGTGGCGGGTATGCGTGCGAGGAACACTGCATAGAGAGTGAGAAAACTTATTTGGTCCATTAAGGGTTTAGCGTTCCGTCTTCACACTGCATAGAAAGGCGTTCTGAATTACTTTCGATTACCACGGTTATTTGCATCTCACTCAAATCGTGGCACACCAGGGTATACATTACCATTGCGTTGCCTGCGGCATGTGCCCGCTATATATATATATATATATATATATATATATATATATATATATATATATACGCAGCCGGTATTCGCTCCCGCGACCTCGTGCTCGATCTGCGGCACAACGCAAGCGCCGAGCGTCCGTGGACGGTGAAGCAGTGCTTCGCTTGTTGCATGTTTCGCAAAACAGGTGGCGCTCAATACGCGGCTGCCTCGACGTCGAGTTCGGCCGGCTGCAACATACGCTCTCAATCTCGTTGCATATCGGTTACATGAAATCAGTGGAACGTCTTTGCACATATGTTCCACTTAGTGGAACCTCCGTGTTCCCGCGTTGTGAATCATCGTGGGCAGCGTTCACGCCAGCCGCTCTCCACTGAAACCACGGTGACGTATCGTCATCGCGACGTTCGAGCAAGGAAGTTAGCGGAGGCATATCTTATCGGCGAAACATGAGAGGCGTGCGTGACTCAGCTCTCCGTATACACTTAACCCAACGCCTCCTTGACAGACCTCTTCTCTTTGCTTTATGACGTCATGCAACTTGGACCGGTTTTCAAGGCGGAACCCAGTGTGACGAGAGTGGCGACGTCAAAATCACTGCGACTATACTCGAGAGCAACCCCATTGGATTCTGTGGCAGTCGGGCTAGGTAGCATGACGTCACGGATTGAAGTGCACAGGCCTTGTGCTAACTAGGAGGCGTTGCCTAAACCCAACTGAAATTTCGGATACCTCCGTCGCGAATGACGCCGCTCGGGCTAGTGTGGACGCTCTATCTCTTTGTTTGTTTAAATAACGTGACAATTTCTTTTAGGTTGTACTGCGCGTGCGCGTATGCTTCTGCTTTCAAGCATGAAGTAGTTTTAGTTCCCGTTGTCGGCAACCTTCCAGTGACCTTGAGCCAAAAGCCAGAGCCGTTATCCGGGCACCCAAACGAGAGCGTCCGGGCAAATTGCGAGAACAAAACGAGATCATCCGGACAACCAGACGAGACCGCATTACATACGCTAGTTAACTTCCCAAACAACTTACAAATAATACTGCTTCCGAGTTTTCCCTAATGTTTTTTCACAATATGACTCAAGCTGTAACTTCTAAGCACGCTGAAGTTTTATTTGTCATTTCCAATAGCGACGTTCAAACGGCAGATACAGTGCACTACACACTTGATTGTCGTCTTTTGGCGTTGAGTGCTCTTTTCAACGCCAGCGGTCCGTGAGTTCCGCAGCGCGTCTGGCGCGCCGCGAACGTTGCTTGACTGAGACGAGACTTGCATTGAGGTTCTGTCTGTGACGGGAAACTACTGCGTCCATATGGATCAGTACACAGTATGACGTGGTGCGGTGTGCCGTTGTGAACATGCACGACCCCCATTTCAAGAATGTTTGAGAATGTGGCTAGTATCATCTCCAACCAATCGGCTTTGCCGGTAGCCATTTCATGTTTACGTCTACTCTCGATTACGCGAGAGCCAGGATTTTTTTTATGTTAGCTCAATTTTCCAATAAATATCTAGTCGCAAGTGTGGCGATCGCGTGTGTTTCCTTCGCGCGTGCTCCGTCTTTTTAGGTAACGGTTCAAAATGCGCAACTATATATACCGACTCGCCCAGCTTTCCGTGTTGCTAAATCACAGGGGGACAAAGTTATATATATCACTGATGAGATCAAGAGACGTATTTGTAGGGATTGCAGATGATGTAGATGTTGCGATTGTTGAGATTGGCGGAACGGTTGGTGATATCGAGTCACAACGATTTTTAGAGGCGATTAGACAGCTAAGAATAGAGTTAGGTAGAAATAGAACGCTATTTGTGCATTTAACTCTTTTACCTTATATAAAGGTTGCTGGTGAGCTCAAGACAAAACCAACACAGCATTCTGTGAAGGAGTTAAGAGGTATTGGAATTCAGGCTGAATCGACATCTCCCTACTGCGGCGCGACCTTTATAGTCATCAGTGAGCGTTCGGGACATTAAAGCTCCACCGTTTAATATTCTGCCACAGGAACGACAACACCGGAGAGCTATAGACATCGCGGATAAACCGGACAGCAGCGAACGCCCAGCGGACAAGCTTCTCGCGCGAGCGAGTAAACAACAACAACCGCTGTGCCCCGGCAGGAGACCGAGGGGGCGGTGCTCGTTGCTTTCCTCCATCAAACGAAGCATCGGCGAGCGCTTAGTGCTCGATCCACAAGACGTAACACGAGGAGGAGCCGACGCTAGAACACCCGCGGTCTTCGACGACATCGGGTTTGTAATACATGCGGAACGCCGCGGGCCCTCCATCCACGCCTATCCATAAATTGTCCCCCGCACTCCCCCGACCGCGTATATATATATACCCGCGGAAACGCTCCCCGTCCCCAGCAGCCCTTTTCTTTCTCGATAACCACTGGAGGCTTGGACTCCATGCAGTAAATGCGTGCAATAGAGGGGGTGCTAGAGTACCAGGTCAATGAAAAAAAAGCACGAGGACGGCACTATACAGGGTGCGGCAGGTATTTGAGAACACACATTTTGTGACCCCCATCCTCTAGGTACATAATAGCTGCAAATACTTTTTTGCTGCAGGTAACTGTTGTGTCATCACCTCTTAGATAGAACCTGTAGTGGCACTCTGACATCACTGAAGCCTTGAATTTTCGTATCTTAGATAGAGCGCACGTGCCTGTGTGTGTGTGAGTGTGTGTGTGTGTTTGTGTGTGTGTGTGTGTGTATGTGTGTGTGTGTGTTTTGTGTGTGTGTGTGTGTTTTTTTTTGTGTGTGTGTGTGTGTGTGTGTGTGTGTGTGTGTGTGTGTGTGTGACGTCACTGATTAGTAGCTCTGTATAGCTATATAAGACGGCCATGTAAGTGCCTTGTGGTTCTTTTCCGTTGTATTGCAAGTTGCAATAAACATGTGTTCTGGCAAGTAGGCTCCTGCGTACTTGAAGACACAGCAGTAACCATGGCAGAACTTCAGCTGACTCAGAAAATGAAGAGGCATGCAGTTATCGTGTCCTTGGCTGCAGGACACCCTGACTGAGAGATCAAAACATTCTTGAAGGTTGCCCGATCATTCGTGTTCAAAGTTCGAAAACTGGAGGCTGTCAAGGATGTTGTGGACGTTGTTTCACAAAGGAAGCGACATTGTCAGCGTTATGCCACTCTTAGAATACCAGAATTCATTAGCCGCGTCCAAAGTATCATTGATGAAAACCCTGGCAAGTCGATAAGAGCCCTCACCAACGAGGTGGAGGTTGACGAGGCCGCTGTCAGATGTGTGATTTATGAGGACCTTCGCTACAAGCCTTATCCTATGCGGCGAGGACAGTTCCTGTCTGAGAAAACAAAGAACCGCCTGACGAGAGCTAAGCGTCTCCCGACCAAACTGAAATACCCAGAAGAGCATTGAATGTTGTGGTTTTTATCCGATGAAAAAAACTTCGTACAGGACCAGAAGCTGAACCGTAAAAATAATCGGTGGCTGTGCAAAAGCCCCGAGGATGTTCCAGCTGTCATGCGCACAAGATTTTCAGCATCAGTGATGGTCCTGTGTGTCGTGAGCAGCGAAGGAGACGTGATGCCTCCAGATTTTTTTTTTCTCCAAGGTGCCAGAGTTAACGCTGTTGCTGACACTGAGGTATTGAAGACGGTTATGAAGCCCTGGATTGCCGCTGTAGCACGAGAGAGGCCGCATGTTTTCCAGCAAGACTCTGCACTATGCCGCACAGCCCATACCACGCAAGAATGGATGGCAGAAAACCTCCGCGACCAAGTTACTCCAAACACGTGGCCTTCCAGCTCCCCAGATCTCAACCCAATGGACTGCTACGTATGGGGCGTAGTTGAGAGGGAGTTCAATAGGCACCCACACAACACCATTGAGGCTCTCAGGGGAGCTATTGTTGATGCAATGGCGAATGTTCCAAAGACACACCTCATCACAGCCTGCGGTCGGTTTCGGCAGCGTGCGGAGTCAGTGATTGCTGCTCTCGGTGGTTTCATTGAATGATAACATTCATTGCACGCATGGCCACCTGTACACAACGTTAAATAGTCATAAATTATCTGTATCCAGCATCTGTGTCTGTTTGCGTGCGGGCGCAACTTTGTTCTCAAATACCTGCCTCACCCGGCACAGCGGTGCGCACGCCACTGCACGGTACTATACAGACATCTGCGGTCGCAACGTTTCCTCTCCAGGACAGTGAAGTGGAGGCAACGATAAGGCACGTGAAAGGTTCGGCGAACGTTCTTGATTTGTTCATTCCATCTTTGTTTCATAGCATGCACATATTTGACGAGGAAGAAGCCGTAGGACACGATGAGTTGGACTGAAGAAGAACAATGCTTATGATATCTTTGCCACGTCCTTCTTAATTCGCGTTACCACATTCATTTTAACGCGATAGCGTTAAGGAGCTCGTGTCGCAGAAAAGCCGGTGTCGTCGGCGTCGGGTGTCGGCGTCGGTGTCGGCGTCCGCGGCGTTGACCGTGAGCGATAAATCACGGCAGGCACTTCATAAATAAAAAGCAACTTCCAAGATGGGCTGGGTGGGAATCGAACCAGGGTCTCCGGAGTGTGAGACGGAGACGCTACCACTCGGCCACGAGTTCGATGCTTCAAAGCGGTACAAACGCGCCTCTAGTGAATGCGGTGTTGCCTTCGAAACGAGCCGTGGAACGTTATACTGCAGTGTATATCGGTAATTATGACCATGTAACTTACAGAAGTCGCAATTACAAGAGTAGCGAAGTGCGTTTCCGCTGCATTTCTTCTGCGCTTTCCGCACACGCAGAGCCATCTTGCGGCAAACACAGAAGACCCGCTCCTCTCCATGTAGGGCGCTGCCTCGACAGATGGCGCGCCACGCGCGCATTGGAGCCGTGGAAGGACCGGTGCGAGGGGAGTCGTTGCCCGGACTCTCTCTCCCCTGACAACGCTTCGCCTTGCTCCCTCAGCAGAATCAAGCGTCCTTCCTTTCTTTAGATCACTATCTGTCTATCTCTCTGCCCGTGCCGATCACGACGTTTGGCTGGCGTGCATCATTTCCCCCTCCGAGATACCGAGTTCTTTGGTTCGTTCCGCTTGCTCAGGCGCACGTTTCGTTGCTGCGCCGAACGCCGCGTTGCTCGACCATATGGCTCGACGCTCACCGCGTCCGATGCCGGACGCCTCGTAAGTGATGGCTGCCCTGTAGCCCATTGTCTTACACCCCTTGGCGGGTCGACGGGAACGCTGTCGCGTTCCACTCTTGAAGGCGAAGCTTAAGCGTCCTCCAATTTTTCTCTCTCTCTCTCTTTCTTTTTCGTCGTATTCTAAACCGATAGATAAAATATCGGTTATTTTCTTTTTATACACTTAGCTCGTATTCCTGGCATACATTCATTATTATATTAGATATACAAAAAACGGTCACAAAATTAGGAAAGAAGGAAACGCAAACGACAAATTGGTGTCAGTATGCAGCAACCGCACACTTGCACGACCTGAATTTCTGTTAAAAACACGCCGGGTGGTCTAATTTAAGAATGATAATGAAAAAAAAGACGAGCTCTATCGGTACGAATTTCCTCGCCGAGGGTCATAGATGTAATCAAGCTTTCGAGAGTTAATTCGCAAAGATTGCTATTCAGAGCGGTGAACCATGAACAAGGAAAGCGTCAACAGATAAACGCCTGCTCTCTTCGCCAGTATACGACGCTTGTGTTTACAAACATGCTCCTCGCCTATAAGCCATGTGCTTCGGGACAGTTTCCTGAGAACTGAGAGCTCACCGCGGTAGCGAGAAGCCAGCGCGCTGCAGACCGCTCACTGCTGGATGACGTAAGCACAACGTTGCCTGGAGGGGCGCGGCTTTGCGCTCGCCGCAGCTTCCCAGTTTCGAACGACAGAAAGATGAGCTATAGTTGGTAAGGATTTATTATGCAAAAGAAAAGGGGTGAGGCGTGCAGACAGGACATAAGAGTAGAGAAGTGGACAACACGAACGCCGACTATCAACTGAAGGGAGCACTGAGGCGAAAAAATAAGAAAGAAGACACAAAACTCATGTGCGCAAACGCAGTTTCGGTTTCGCGCCGACTGATCGCTGAAATTCGTCGCGCGACAGTTTCGCGGTTATTCGCATTTTTTCAGATCCAAAAGTTCATATATGGCTTGTACGGAGAGCTCGCTTCGACTTCCCATTTAGGATGAGGACGCTAAAACTAAAGGCTTAAAAGATAAATAATATATTTTTGTTAATTAGCCATTAACTAACCCGTATCACGCGTCACACCGTGGTCACCGTCACTGGCGGCACCTCTGCGAAGGAACCGTTCTTATAATGCAAAACGGCTACTTTTAAATCTTACCTCAAATTTTCGTAGGAACACCCGGTATGTATCCTAGCCTTCCTGTAATCTAGCTCGTAATGAAAAAAAAACAGAGAAAATGCAGGCAATCCCGGTTGTTGACAGCAGAGGATAACAGTCAACACTATTCGGTGTTAAGCGGATGACTCTCGATAGAAGCATCGTGCAGGCACTGGCAGCACACTCGTTGATTATGTATGCAAGTGGGCTGCAGAGCCTGAGCACGCGCCTTCCAGCTTCCATCCTGCCGCACAGAATTACCGAGACCAAATTAGCGTGTTCACATAACGGCAAGAAAGAAAACAATCATTGCTCCAGCGGCACAAATACTTATTAGGTTCATCTCAGGCGCTGTCAAGAATGGCGAGCTGTGAAAGAAGATTGCCACACAGTTACGACAGGGCGACACGACGCGCACCTCTCCCTCTCCGTCGCTGCAGCTGGGAGGCGTTCAAAGAAGCGGCCTTTGCGCTGGAATCCGCCGCCTTACTCCAGCCCCTTCGACATTGTGACGGAACTAGTTCGGTGTGTGAACAATGATTCCGGAGTTCCCCAACGCGGAGCTGATTTGACACGCATGGACAAGCTGCCGTGGGGACGACGTATTTTGGAGCGTCTCACGCTTCGGCCTAAGCACGGAACAACGAGCGACCCTCGATCGGCGCCGATAGTTTCCCGGAACGGCACCCCGCGCGGTTGCCTCTGTGTACAGAGCGCGGTTGCCTTTGTGTACGTAAACTGGTCTGCAGAGCAGCGGCGAGTTGGTGATGAGTAAACGAACAGTCGCCGCGTCGTAGGACCGGCGCATCGAGTGTATAAAAACTGTGGTGGTGCGAATGCTGAGGACACTTCTCTTGAGCAGTCATGTTAGACTGAGTCACTTCTCTCATGCAGTCATGTTGGACTGATACTCTTTTTCTCAAGCAGTCATGTTAGACTGATTTAATTTCTGTAAATAAACCCTTTTTCCTCGTTCTCGATGAGAAGCAGTTCTTCACTTCATCAACGATCTCAGCGTAAATAAGTTGGACGACGGCATGGGCCAGCTACCTCCGAATTCATGCCGTACTCCAATCCTGACAAAGGACCGCGGACGATGGGATTGAGCCCCCAATCCTGACAGCACACGTACCACGCCGCGAGAGCTATAGAGAAGGGAATACACGTGCATTCAATTCATTTATTTTTGTTCTATCAATTCTGGTCATCATTACTAGCCTAATCTTTGCGTACGCTGCAGGTCTCCCTACGGTCTCCAATCACCTGCGTCTTGCGCGATCTGATTCCAACTTGCGCCTGCAAATTACGAAATTCGATCATCTAACCTAGTTCCCTGCCGAACTCGACTGCGCTTTGCTGCCACTGGCAACGATTCTCTAACTCTAATGGCCCTTCAAGGGGTGTACGGTGGCACGACTAAAAGACGGGACAAAAGAAGACACACCGGGACACACACAGCGCTGTGTGTGTCCCTGTGTGTTTTCTTCTGTCCCGTCTTTTAATCGCGCTACCGCACACCCCTTGAAGATGCATCACCAACAAACCCACATTGTAACCCTTGTGATATAATGGTCCACCTGTTATCTATCCTACGCATTACACGGCCTCCCAGGCTCCATCATTTTTTTTTTCAAATATCAACTAGAATATCATCTTTCCTCGTTTGGTCCCTGATTCACACGGCAGTCTTCCTGTTTCTTAGGGCCCATTCACACCGGCGACTGACAGTGGTCGCGCGACCAAGTTGGTCGCAAAGCGACCAGTCGCAAATGGTCGCAAACGGTCGCCTTTCTTTAAAAGCGACCATTTTGGGCCAGTCGCTCTCTGCGCGATTTTTCAGTCGCGCGACCGTGGTCGCAAAACGGATAAACCAATCAGCGGCGCACCGGAAGTGATCTTTGATGTGTCTACATCTGGCCTCCTCTCGCGTCGCGTTCAAGTTCCGCGTAGATTCCGAGAGTTCTCGCTGAGAACGATAATCTCCGGGATTGCGACTTGCGGGTCGCGCTCAGCCGGGCTTGCCGGTGTGAACATCAGTCGCCTTCGGTCGCTTTTTGATTGCGAGTCGCAAATGGTCGCGCGACCCCCTCAAGTCGCCGGTGTGAATGAGCCTTTAACGTTACGGCTAAGATCTTTTTCGTTTTATGACTCTTTGCAAGGTCCTTAGCTTGTTCTCGGGCTCCTTTGTTAACCTCCACGTTTCTGCTACATATGTTAAATTATTTATTAAATTCTTTACTTGACACCATTTCATGATGTCAGGTGTCCAGACAAACAAAATAAAAAAATTCGCAATAATGCGGCTTGACGTGCGTCTCTCTCTCCTTTCAGTACCGCGCTCCTGCGCCCTATCTGCTACGCATTTTGCAACGTAGCTCCTCACAATAAATGAGTAAATAAATAAATAGGCAAATAAATACATAAATCAACAAATAAATAAATGAATAAATAAATAAATGGTCGGCTTTGCGCTAGACTCAGCTCGTCCTGATGTCATTACGCTCCGGCCAAAAAAACGTAATCGAACCCCCCTCTCTCTCTTTCTCTCTCCCACTCGACCCTCTCTATAAACACACACGTTCACGCGCAACATAATATTGCTCTCCTGTGGGGCGCCTTGCTCAAAAAAAAAATGCTATGGGATTAACTCTCGCATCGTACTAATTTGCTGCACCTGTGTGTTATTAAATTTAACAAATAAATGCAAGAAAGCTGTCGTTCGCTGCCCACATGCGTATGACTGATCTTGAAAACCGAAAGCAGGCGGTGAAGTTGGGTGAAGGTGCATTCACACAGGCGAGTGACGGAGATTGCGCGGCCATCTTCTCTTTCCGTCCACTTTCATTTCGCTTTTAGCTTGTCACTTCAACATTTAAATTAAAACGTAACAATTAGTTTTCCCACGACTTCGCTGGTCTCTTTGGCTCTTTTATTCGTACGTGAAGAGTTGCCTGAAAGTGATTATATATTTAAACAGTGTTGCGAAAAACACTACGAGTGTTCCGTCCGGCACTATCGATGACCCCAAGCGTACTCCTCTGTACGCGTCCACCCAGCGCATGTCGTCAGAGAAGTATAGTTTCCGATTGCGACAGTCGATTTCGTCACGCTGCGTATAAGGTAACGCAAACTGACTTTCGCAAAGCCTCGCAAAATAGCAACGACGCGCTTAGCAACCAGCAGCAACGGCACATGAAACCCGCGAGTTCATTTAATTTCGCACACGTAATCACAGCAAGCTCAACAGATTTCTTCCCGTTTTTCCCCATAAGACGGCCAAATGGAAACCAAAAGAGAAATAAAAAAATGAAAGGAAACCGTGGGCATCGTACGTGAACAAATCTTCGGAATACTCTCTCCCCCCCTCCATCCATGATTAGCTCGGAGAGATCACAGAATCGAGAGCCCGTCAGCAATAATCCAAGGAATCCGCATGCGGTACGTAAATACCTGGTTCCTGTCCACCGTTTCTGTGCTGCGCCGGCAGCTAAATCCAGCGGTCCAGCCACCAACCAGGGAGTTAGTTATCCCTCGCCGGCCTGTTAGGAAAGCAGGAAACAGAAACACACCGAATGTCAGATTAAGTCGTCCTGCGACCGTTAATTAAGTAAGCGAAGCCGCAGCTTCTTCTAGGATTTTTTTGTTGCTCTTTATGGCCCCACGATAGCCGCGACCATTTCTTTTTCTGAGCTCTCGTGACGTAAGCAACGGAGCTTAAACCGAGAAGAGCGTTTGACAGCGGTTAGCAACAAGGACTTTCTTTTTTTCGCCAGAATGTGCGAAAAACCTTCCGCAAGTCTAGCGCGATTCGTAGTATACGTCCATACAGCGAGAGCTGCCGCCTTCAACGCATGCGTCGACAGCACACGCCCACGATCTCTGAGGTCAGGTGCAGCGCATAGAGCTTCGCAGCGAAATTATTGAACTCTGGCGATAGTGCCTTGTAATGTTTGGGGTCGGGCATGAAATAGATGGTAGCTGGCCCATGCCGTCGTCCAACTTATCCGCGCTGAGGGCGTTGTTGAAAGGAGAGACTTGTTCTCATCAATAACGAGGAATATGGGATTTGTTTACAGTATCTACATGAGAACGTTACAGTTCATGAGTATAGCACGACTGAAAGAGAATGCACACCCAGCAGCCGCGCAACAGCTGCTTATGAACACTCTGTCCTCCCTAGATCCCTGGGTGAGGGAAAACGCCGTTCAACTTTCGACCGATGGGAGCGTCCAAAGTCATCGTCGCCGACCCGCCTTTGAGGGGGAGGGTTTATACACTCACTTCCGCACAGCTTTCACTGACCACACCGATATGAGAGGGTTCTAGGCAGACACGATGCTGCCCAGAGCAGGCGCCTCTTTATCCCAGAGTCGACTCCGCAGAGAATGGCCGCCGTGTCTGTCCATTGACTGACGACCTCTAAGCTGCGTGAGACGACGCCGCAAAACATCTTCCCGGAGCTCCCCTGCTCCAAACAGACCGTGACGGTGTCGGCGTACGCACTAACAACACTTGCTCCACCGAGTGCGTCTAGGCATCTCGGCGCCATTCTGTTGGGGACGCGGCGTATTGTCCTCTCTACAAAACAAGTCGCCGCCGCAACGACGGTGGCGCCGATGGGCTGGAGACTGACGTATAGTCGTCCTTTCAAAGCGAGTCGTCGCAGCAGACATCGTGGCGCCGATGTCCTGCCGACTCGGCGCATCGTTGTTTTCAAAAAGTGAGTCATCGCAGCGGGCCAGGCAGGTTTCGTCGGTCGCTTCTCCTCTAGTTCGCCAGCCCCCACAGGCCGTTCGTAACAGCCTACGGGAGCCGCAAGTGTCAGCACGGAAAAGATAAGCAGTGCAATGCTTTCAACATCGTCCTTCGACCTTCGAACGGCTCTGTGACGTCGCAAATTGATCAATTTCAAGAAAAAAATGGCGCTATTCTAGCGGCAACAATTCGCGATGAGTATGCAATTACGCTGTTACGATCGGCCAGCGGGGGTAGAAGGATAAGGGTCCTTCTAGCCTCTCCCGCCCCACTGTGATTAATCGCTTCGTGAAGCGCTTACAATGCGTCCCCCTCGGACAGACCTGCGGCGACAGCAGGGCGAGACACGTTTGGCGGATCGAGTGTTGTTTGTTGGTTCCCTGTCGCCGTCACGGACCAATGGGAGTGAAACTCCTGGAAAAGGGGTGTTCTAAGGCGTTTCCTCACGGACTCCGGTAACCGCCACGGTCGTTTGACAGACGTTCCAGCTAACTGCGGGGTCACCTCAGGAACCAAGATGCGCCAACTTAAGACTAGCGTCTACGAAGCTCCCTTCCTTTCTTTGTGTGGCAGTGGTGAACCCTCGCCCTCGGATGCTCCGATTGGACGAAGGTGGGGCGGCAGATTTCCCTGGCCTAGGCATCAAGAGAGGACAGACGGGGTCTAAGCAGAACTCTTTCGGCTCCTCAGTGTGCTTCACTTCAGTCATGCGAGTCTGATCAGGCGTAACGTTCTCCACTCTCCGTGTAGATATTGTAAATAAACCCCGTACTCCTCGTTCCCGATGAGAACACGTTCCTCCCTTCGACAAAGTCCTCACCGTGGAAGAGTCGGACGACGGCATGGCCAGCTACCCGTTTTGACATGCCCGACCTCAGCTCTTACAACCTACAGAGAACCACATTCGGAGGACGTGGCTGTACTCATCGAGCCGCAGTGCGCTTAGCCAGTTAAAGCCCCTGAAACTTCGTAAAGTAGCGCCACGCTTTGAAGAATGCCGCCTCCTCTTCGCGCGTTATAGCCGAGGCCAACGCCGCGTCGCTATTGGCCTAATAGCATCACGTGGGCCCTCGCGCCGTGCATCAGCGCCATTTTTGCTCGAGAAGCGTCTACGGAGTGGCGAGGAGCGCATGTTGCTACGCTTGAGCAGTGTAGGCGCGCCACGGTCGAGGAGGGAGCGGGAAAGAGAGGAGAAACGAAGAGTGAAGGCGGGGGAGGAGTGTGTCGCTACTTTACAAAGCTTAAGGTGTTTTATAGCCAGTGGACTCGACACGCCATCCCGAGACGGCCGTGGTAACTACGCTATGTGGCAGACGCAGCTACATGGAACTGTAGTGCGCTCGATGGGCTCGTGCGCTGTAGTGTGCACGACAAGGCTGTAGTGTGCGTTCGCGCTTATGTGCTCCACTCTGGCCGTGCTACGTGGCGCGGACCGGCTTTGTACATGCACCAGCTTGACCGTCGGACAGTATAGCCACAGCCAAACTGCGCATTTTTTGAAGCGCTATCGAAAGCTCAGTACGACGTGATGCCTGCCAAGGCGTCTAGCAAGGAGCTGCCAGGAGTAAGCGCGCGATGGCAAGCGTACCTCGAGGCTAGTTGAGTATACAAAAGTAGTCGAAATTGGTGAGACCCCACGGCAATGACAACAATAAGCATTGTGGCCAAAGCCTCATTCCTGCGTGAGCAGACTTATAAATCGCCTTCTTACACCTTCCGGAAGTACGAAATTCTAATCGAAATTTGAAACACACATTTTTTTCGCTTACTTCAGCCTCTTTAGCAGACTTCGCCAAGAAATAAGGAAATACGCGCAGCAATAGCAGCAAGTAATACACTGATCCAAGCGCCATTTTTTACCGATGTCCGCTATCCGCCAATGGCAGCGCTCTATGAAAATCCGCCCACTGACGTCACCGCGCAGGCGCCAGCAGCCCCGAAAGGGCAAAGGCCTCTCTTCAAAGGAGAGTGAGAGAAAGGTCACTCCACGCTCCCCTCGCGAGCCCCACGCGTCGCGCACGAGTGCCAAATTTGGCCGAGATACTCGCAGCAGCGTACACGCTATTCAGAGAATGTGTTTTTGAACCAAGCCCGAGGGGTGGTGCCGGGCCCCTTTAGAGAGGCCACAGGACCGGCCGCGCGCAATGCTATAAAATTTAAAATGATGCGCGAACAATCGACTGAGAATATAAAACATCAGCTTCTAAGAAAACGGAGCGGGGAAACACTACGAACAGCGATCTATGGAAAGAAACCGAAAAATAAGAAAGAAAGAAAGAAAGAAAGAAAGAAAGAAAGAAAGAAAGAAAGAAAGAAAGAAAGAAAGAAAGAAAGAAAGAAAGAAAGAAAGAAAGAAAGAAAGAAAGAAAGAAAGAACTACACTGCATGGCCGGCGCAGACATCTTCGCGGCAAATCTGAACGGGCTCCGGAAGCGGCTTGGGAACTCACAACCGCGGCTGCAGAACACGAAGTCACCGAAATAGCAGCCAGGAAAGGACCATTCTAGGCGCAGCGAAATACGGCAAGAGAAAAGACGCCGGGAAAGGAAGTTTCCGGGAAAGCGAGTCTCGGTGCCGAGGCCGCCAGCTGCGGCACCGCACGCTCGACAACACTTGCTGCGCTCCACGCACGCGTGCGTTTACTTCGGCCGTGCTCTAACGAGATTAAAGGTGGGAGCAGGTTGGTTGTCGGGGAAGCTGTAGTGCTAATACGTCTGTACCCACCCACACACCCGGCGCTGCATGTATGTGCGAGAGGAACGATGCAACACTGTTCGAGGAAATGGCGGACCCGCCGGCTTGAGCAACAAGCACGCGCACACACACACACACACACACACACACACACACACACACACACACACACACACACACACACACACACACACACACACACACACACACACACACACACACACACACACACACAGATAGATAGATAGATAGATAGATAGATAGATAGATAGATAGATAGATAGATAGATAGATAGATAGATAGATAGATAGATAGATAGATAGATAGATAGATAGATAGATAGATAGATAGATAGATAGACAAAGAAAGTGCGCAAATGTGAGTATGGATAGAGAGAGAGAGAAATATAGAAGAGGCAGATGTTCAATTGGGAGTTATAACGCCATGCTGACAGGATATATGCCCGACTCTTCATTTTTGAAAAACACCTGTACCAAAGTCCAAACACTCCGCATATTAGGTGTTCACGTGCAAGGTAACGGGCGCAATGACCGCACTATAACCTAAGACAAACTGCCTACAGCGTAGCGCACATGATCAACGGAGTCGCCAGTCGCAGACATGGCATGAGTGAAAAAAAAAAGATTTACTACTGTACACGCTCAACTCGGGCCCTCATAGTCAGTAGATTCACGTACGCGACGACACCTTACATCAACCTGACATCACCAGGAAGCGCCCAAATAAACGTATTACTACGGAAAGCGTGCGAACAAGCCCTCGGCTTGTTTGCCGCTGTTGCCCGGGCGCGGCAACAGCGGAATTCCTATCCCCGGGCATGCACAACACCTTCGGTGAAGTAATTAAAGCACGCCGACGTGCTCAAATCACACGCCTCAACCTCACTAGAACGGGCAGAACAACTCTTCAGAGGTTGGAATAGACCGTGACGACAACCAACAGTCAACAAGCACTCCTAGAGTCCCTACATAAGCAAGTAACGGTGACACGTATTCCGCGTAATGTGCACCCTGAATATCACTTGGGCAGGAGAAAAGCAGAAGCCAAAGCAACAGCAAGAGGATACGACACTCCCTCCACTGCTCTATGGACAGTTGCGGCCGCGTATCCGAATGGGGAGGGCACGGTAATAAGCTTGGCGGGACACAGACGCGAGGAACTGCAGCTCCCCCTCCGGTCCCACGTACAACGTCGCCGCCGCACAAGAGGCCGCCATTGCCCTCGACATTCGAGACACGATGCCGAAATAGATATTCTCACAGATTGTCAATCACCGTGTCGAGCCTACTCGAACGGTCACCTGCATAAAGCAGCGTGCGATATCCTCAACCACCTCGACGAAATACCCCGCACCACGATAATCCGCGACACCGGGGGGACACGAAGCCGTCAGCGCAAACCATCGTGCGCACACGATAGCCCCACATTGAAATCGGGCACTGCAAGAGCCGACGGCGAGCTCCATTCGAACTACCCACTTACTATGTAATGCTTCGACACCACCGCATTTCGAGAAGATAGATGCCGCCACCACACCCATCCCCCGCCAGAGCTGAAGCCACGGCCTGGAGGCAACTCCAGACAAGCACCTGTATTCACCTCACGCTCCTCCACGTAAGGTATCCCACCCTTTATATCATCAACCCATTTGTCCTTTCTGTACAAAGCGATCTATCCCATACAATAACCACATGGGCTTGCCAAAAGGTCCCTAGAAATATCCCCAACCGAAAAGCAACGCACGAGCAGAGGGAGATGGTGCTGAGCAGTTCGGAATTGGAGGATCTGCGAAAGCTGATCGCCAGAGCCGAAAGTGCTACCACTGCCGCTGGAGCCCCAGGAGTGAAGGCTCCACCCACCACGGATATCCCCCCTCTCCGTGCCCAATAAAAAATAAAGTTGTTTTTTCTTCTCTCACTCTCTCTTACTCTCGGTCTCATTTTTTCCCGTTAAATGAATATCAGGGACTTCGAATTCCGAGTGTGTATATATATATATATATATATATATATATATATATATATATATATATATATATATATATATATATATATATATATATATATATATATATATACTAACACTAGCAAACCTCGGAGTGCCCTGTTAAGAACGGCCAGCTGCAGTGCAAGTTTCCCAGCCATTTACGCCAGCGGTGGCAACCTCATCTTGGAACGCCGCCGCCAACCTCTAGCCACGGCGTGACTAAGGCCCGGATTCTGAAACGCTCCTTTCCTAACTAAGGATGCCTCACACGCTGTGAGGCGACCTGGCGTCAATTCTGGAACGTACCTTACTAAGGGGCACTAAGTTAGGGCCTCCTTGGTGCTTCCCCGCGCTTAGGGAGCCGGCATGCTACCTTCATGCGTCCTAACCGTGCTCCTCTACCTGAACGTATGCTTCTCCGCATGACTTTGCACGCGGTACGCTCGGCTAGGGTAGGTGCCGTGCGCAGCCAAGGCCGCGGTAGCCAGCCCGTGTACTGACGCCCAGTTTGGTTACGCGGACCGCGTTTTGTACCATATCTTTTTTTCACTGTGATCTTGTGGAAAGCGAGCGGCGAGAATGACGGCCTCGCAATGTTTATCCGAAGACGATAGCTTCGAAAGCTATGCACGGTTTCTTCGACGAGCAAATGAACTTCTTTACGGGACTGTGTACAAGCCTCCACCTTCGACTCCAGCCCGGCGCCTGACTGACAGGCAGAATCCACTGGAATACTACGACGAAGTTTTCTTGCTTTCAATCACATTGCTGTACCTTTGTAGAAGTTCCGTGAACCAAGTCTTTTCTTCCTCCGTAAAATATGCTTTGCCCGGCATGGCAAATACACATACACACACACACGAAAGAAAACGCACGCAAAGGAAGAAAAAAAGCGACGCCTGACCAAACGAACTCAGATGCTGCCATAGTTGCTAGACTGAGATTGCTTTCTTGCCACGCGCATCATTTTCGAACCATTTTTACGTTATTAACCAAAGAAATGTAATTTATGCCCCAGTATAAAAGTAGAAATGCAATTTTAACATTCCCGGCACTTTGTCTCGGCAACTCATTACAAATATTTCGCATTTTTTGTGGGTAATCTCGAAACCAGAAGCCTCTAACGTTACACTTCCTTTGGCGAGGCGCTCCTTCCGCAGGGAAGGCGAAAGGAAGCTTTTAGAATTCGCGGTGGCCTTCCGAGGGCGCCTAACGTTTAGGTAGCATGGAGGGCTCCTTGCGGAAGGTAAGGAAACGGTCTAAGGTTAGGAGGATTTCAGAATCCGGCCCTAAGTCGACTTTGTGCCGGAAACAATACGCACGTCCTCCACTCTCCGTCGCTTCAGCTAGGATGCGTTTGACGAAGCAGGCTTTGTGCTGAAACCACCACCGTTACGCTCTAGTCTCGTCGCCGTTGTGACGGAATGAGTTCGGCGGGCCAACTATTGTTACCGAACTCCCCAACGCGGACCTGATCTGCTACGGGTGGGGGAGTTGCCGCGGGAACGTCGTCGTAGGCTCCTTCCCACACGCCGACTAAGACGCAAGACAATATGCTACCCGGGAACGCTACCCGGATCGGCTCCGAGTTCTACGAAGACCCTCTGACGTCGGCTCCGGACCATGCTACCTGTGTGTGTGCGTGTGTGCGTGCGTGCGTGCGTGTGTGTGTGTGTGTGTGTGTGTGTGTGTGTGCACGCGCGTGTGTGTGTGTTTGTAAGCCGTCATGGGGAGAGGTGGCGTGATTACAATGACTAGACGAACGTTTCTGTCCCCTTGGAACCAAGGTGGGGACGAGTGCTTATAAGCCGCTGTTGTGCGGATGCTCGACACACTTTCTTAAGCAGTCATGTTATACTGAGACACTCTCTCAAGCAGTCGTGTTAGACTGACGTACTTTCTGTCACAGTCATGCTAGACTGATGAACTACATGTAAATACTGTAAATAAACCCTTATTCCTCGTTCTCGATGATAAGCAGTCCTTCCCTTCATCAACGTCCTCAGCGTGGATAAGTTGGACGACGGCATGGGCCAGCTACCTTCAAATTCATGTCGGACTCCAATCTTGACAACGGGTTACGAGCGATGGGATTGAGCCCCCAATCCTGACAGCCCCAAATAGGTTGATCTAACAGCTCTTGTACAGCCAGTTTCGGTTTGATCGCTTGTACAGTGACGTCACGTCATGACGCAGAAGGTAATCACGCGGGAGCAGGCCCTTGCCACGCTTCGAGCATCATTCTGCCTCGCTCGCTCGTCCGATAGGCTGCTACATCGACTTTGACAACGACGAGCAGCGTAACGATCGTCATCGACAAACATCGTCGACCGTCGTCCGTGTGTCTGGCACGCCCGATTCGCGCTCATTCAGAGCGTGATTTACCCGAAACTTCTTTTGGCGCCGACGCTACTGATCTCCGTACTGACCTTACTATCATGGTTACTTGGTTTAAAACGCGGAACATGAAATTCAACGTCACCAAATGTAAATCGACGAGAGGTTCTCACAGTCGAACCCCGTGTCCTAAGACTGTTATATACATTAACGGTGTTACACGAATTTCTGTAGGCGCCTATAAGTACCTCGGCGTGCACATGATTCATAATCTCTCTCCAAAACTGCATGTTGATTGTATCATATCTAAAGTCAATCACATGCTTGGTTTACTAAAACAAAATTTCTCACCTGTTTCTACAACGCTTAAAATGCAACTATACTTCCTCACTTGCGTTCGCCCTAACCTGGAATACGCTTCATCAGTCTGGGACCCTGGCCAGTCACGTTATACTAATCAATAAGAATCGCTAAGCTTATATCGTGATGTCCAACTATGATGGCACTGGCAGTGCAACCAGCAGGAAATAACTAGTCCTAACATTTCTTCCCTAGCTACTGTAAGGATAGGGGGCTCAATCCCATCGCTCGTAATCAGTTGTCAAGATTGGAGTCGGGCATGAATTAGAAGGTAGCTGGCCCATGCCGCCGTCCAACTTATCCACGCTGAGGACATTGTTGAAGTGAAGGACTGCTTCTCATCGAGAACGAGGAATATGGGTTTATTTACAGTATCTACATAAGGACGTTGCAGTTCATCAGTCTAGCATGACTGCGAGAGAAAGTGCCTTGAGCAGCCGCACAACAGCGGTTTATAAACACTCGCTCCTCCCTCGATCACAAGGTGGGGGAAACGTTCGACCAGTCATCGTAAATGAGTCGCCCCTCTGCGCGAGGGATTACACACACACACTTCCGCACAAGTTCACGGTCCTCAACCGACGTCAGACGGACTTCGTAGAACTCTGGGCTTACGTCAAGAAAGCCGCCTTTTAATCCCTGAGCTGACCCCCGCAGCGCGGCTGCCTGTTGCCCATTGCGTGGGAAGGGGCCTCGAACTACGTTCCCTCGGGGACTTCCTTGTTCACACCAGGTCGGCGGTGGCGGGTTCAGGTACAAAGCCTGCTTCGTCGAACTCATCTTGGCTCCAGCGACGGCGAGTCGAGGGCGCGCGTATTGCTCGCCACACAACGTCGACTTAGTGACGCCGCGGATAGAGGTTTGCGGTGACGTTCCAGGAAAAGTTGACGCCGCTGTCGCAACTGGCTGGCAAAATTTGCACCTCAGCGGGCCGTTCTTAACACTACTAGACCAAAACTGGCCTGCCTCTGTCATCAACTGCATCTCAATAATCGAGTATTCAACGCACATTGGATCAGCCCTTCTCCATTCGTTTAACCGCGTCACCTAAATCACGGGTGGAAAGCTAGGATCCCGCGTCATAACACTGAATTATTGGGAGTGGAGTTCTCCATTCGTGAAAAACTGACACGACTGAAACCACCTTCCTGCTTCGTTAGTCGGCATATACAGACACTGATCGTTTACCGCAGTTAACTCGCCAGCATATTCTGTACAGCCACCATATCATTTTACTCGCATCTGTTCAGTTAATGTGTTCCTTTGTTGAACACAATGTCTTTCGTGGCGAGTTACCCACAATTCCGCATCGCGTATGCTTCGATGGCCTCGTTCCTGGGCAAATCCCAGAGATTGCGCAGTCTAAAGATATGCGCCGATTCCCTAGATAGGTCGAGTACCGGTGCTCCGGGCGGTACCACCGTGCCGTACCCCCCTGCGGTACCGGTGGTATCAGTGGTATTGGTACCGGTGCATGGTAACGGCAGCGTTCCCAAATTTGTCCCTTGACTTATTTCCCTTTCTTTTTCGTGCAGACGCTATGCCTGTTCGAAGACGCAGACGCTGTCGCTGAGGGCGTCAGAATAAGTTCTATGGTTAGTACACCCCATTTGAACCCCCAAAGCGCGCTCAGAAAGACGTCTTTCATAGACGTCAACTAAAGGTTGGATCGCACTGTCACTTTTTTGCCTTTTTTATATGTGTAATGCACTTCTTCCGTTGCGATGAACTCCTTAGTTGACATTGTTGTATATTTTCTTTGTGCTTTCCTGCGTTATTTTGTATTCTTTTCTTGCTTGCGTGTATGTTTATAGCCATTCCGCTCTAGTACATCGTATGCCCTCAGGGTAAAATAAATAAATTAATTAGCAAATAAATATCATTAATTATTTACAATGAGATAAACGGGATGGGAAAGGCAGGGAGGTTAAGCGGATAAGATTCCGGTTTCCTACTGTGCGCTGGGGAAGGGTATGAGGAAATGGAAGGCGGAAAGAACAGCGGGTAGAAAAAGCAAACAAACGAGAAAAAGAAAGAAAGGGAAGGTCGTGAACATCCATGAGAACTACAGCCTATCCAATAGGCCACTCGAACGCAAAAATTTCAAGAGTGCCTTGACTGTCTTGCAGTGTGACGACTGCATAGGTCGGCGTTCCAGAACTGTCTGCTCCGAAAGTGGCCGGTCGTCAACGGTCGCGAGTGACTGCCTGTGTGCGCTGTATCGGGGACAATGACAAAGAACGTGTGCGAGTTTCTTCGTCGCCGCATTGATCACATGCAGCACTATCTTCCCATACGATGCGGAAAGCAAATGACTTCGTAAATGCGACAAGCCACAGTCGGCGAAATACCGCTGTCTCGGGTCGGGAATAGTCTAGGTGGAGGACGAAGTTGCAGACAGGGGTCCAGTCAATGTGAACGTGTCTGCTGGAAACTGAGTGTGTTGCACAACGATTATAAGACATCATATGAAAGCATTCGAGGTTTTGCTGCTGTATCTGCTCTTGACAGCGGGATCAGTTCCTGCACCGCGTCTTCATGAGCAGATCCAGCAGCTTCATCGGCCTGTTCAGTGCTCACTATGCCACAGTAGCTAGGGAGTGTTACGATCGGCCTGCAGGGGTACTGACCTGCGAATCTTTCCCAGCTCGCTGCAGCTGTTTCCATCGATCTGCGGGGGTAGCAACCTTTGAACCCTTCCTGGCCCGCTGCGACAAATCGCTTTAGAAAGCCAACAATGCGCCTCCTTAGCACCCCCAGCGGCGCCTGCAGTACAAGCCACGTTTGGCACACCGTGTATTGTTAGTTGGTTCGCTGTCGCCTTCACGGTCTACTTGGAGCAAGAGAACTCCTGGAAAAGGGTGTTTTGCGGTACGTTTTTACGTGCTCCAGAATTCGTCACAGTCTGCTGACAGTGGCGGCGAATACATGAGGAGTCAGCTCTGGAATCTAGAGGCGCCAAATGGGGTCAAGCGTGACAGCCGCTCTACGAGAACACACTCCACTCGCTGTGTTCCGTGAATCCAAAGTGCAGATGTGAGTTTGTGACCCCTCCCCCTCAAATGCGGGTCGGCTACGCCTCCAACGACTGTGGACGGTCCGATTGGACGAAGGTTGGACGGCAGTTTTCCCTCACCTAGGTATCTAGGGAAGACAGAGGGTTTTTAGGCAGCAGTTTCAGGGTGCTCGTGTGCTTCGTGCTTCCTTTTCAGTCATGCTAGACTGGTGAAATGTATCTCCTGTTTTCATGTAGATATTGTAAATGATTTCCGTACTCCTAATTCTCGATGACAGCAAGCTTTTCCCTTCAACAACGTGCTTAGCATCGATGAGTCAGACGACGGGATGGGCCAGCTACACCTTATTACATGCCCGATTACAACCCGTACAACTGGTTGCCAGCGGTGGGATTGCGCTCCAACTCATACAGGAGCCACTGAAACGTGGCGTCGTGTCCTTGCTCGACGAGACGATGAAGGAGCTCTCGGAATTCTAGCACTAGCTATTCGTAGGGTACAAGGCGTAAGGCGGAGACCAAGCAATGTAGAGCTGGCTTAGAGTCGCTGAAAATGCTCACTTTTTGAGCTGGTTTCTCTCGAATTATGCGTAGTGTGCTACGAAGCGCAGCAAGCTCCACGGCTGTCGATGTAGTCTGATACGATGTCTTGAACTTCAAGGTGGTGACTTTGGAACCATCCGCCGTGGTTGAAATATCAGGGTACAGAAGGGTATGATCATTAACCGTGATTCGTACAGCAAGACCAACGAAAGTTGCTTGAGAGCTGGTGACGAGAGTGCATCAGTTCAAGTGCCTGGCACTGTCAGTCGAACTTGTGGCTGAGCCAAGCACCAAGGGGGAAGCAAGACTCTCGCTGCAGCTGTGCGTAATCTGATGGCATGTACACGCGATATGGCAGTATCGTCTGACAAAAAGAGGCACGTGGGCGGCTTTCTGGCAGTGAGGCAAGGTAGTAGAGACTGGCGCGAGAAAGGTGCCTGATGAGTGCTCTCATAGCTTCCATAACAATGTGATTCTTGGCTGGGCAATCACACGCATTTGCTATGGTTTCGGATGTTCATGTTGTGGGGGTTCCACCCTGCGTGCGGCTAGGGCTGAAGGCGAGCTCCGGATCTAGCCCTACGCAGTCGCTTCGTGGTACTCCCAACCCGTAGCGCGGGAATCGCGGCTACGCCGGGTTCGAACGAATAAGGCAACCAGCGGTGTCAGCGGTAATAACGTTTCTTGCTATTAGCAATAGCGAACACTCCCAGAGGGACGTCCTCTCAGTAATAATAGTAAATAGGCTTGCCTCGTTGTCTGGGTGGGTCAGAAAAACGAGATCACTCACGGGATGCGGCAGGTGCTGTCGTCCAGGCGGTCCAGGTTCGGCGTCCCAAGAGAGAGCGTCTGCAAGGTCGATTCAAATAGGTCGCGAAGCTTCGGGCGGAAAGCGGTTCAGTACAGATTGTCACCGACATCAGCATGGGGGGTTATGGGAGCAGCGATTGAAGCGCGACTATGTTTGGAGGGAACAAACATTGGGAAAGAAAAACGCGTTTTTTAATTCAAACGAGACACAGTTAGATTCATTCAACGAAGATAAAATTCCTAGTCTATTTTGTATATTCGTGATGAGTTAAGAAAATACGTTTAATTTTATTATTATTAATAAATGCATTTCTTTTCAGCGCCCATCGCTACGGGGGGCGTTCACGCCACTATCACTCGCAGTGCAATGCACGTCTTGAAATGGGCAGAAAGGCGCACTCGTATCACCTGTTGAAATACGCCCCCCTCACAATTTGTGCTTTCGTGCTTGTCGAAGTTTGTCTGAATTTGGTGACGCGGGTAGCTTCATTGCTTCTTAATCTGTTCAGTCAGAAGTAGTGAGTTACGACCGCCAGATAATTGTGTAGTTGTTTTCGTGCGACTGCACTGGCCGACGGGCTTGGCATCCGACAATAGGATCAGCACTCTACACCTAAAGCTTTCGTCGGCCTCCAAAGAAAGTATGTTCTGTGCAGGGATGCGATTTTGACAACCGTACGGCTGGCCTTTTCCTGTATCGCTTTCCACGCTGAAAGCTCGAAACGCCCATCAATCGAATGGCGGGGCATTTGAATATATAGCTCCAAATGAAGGACAACAAAAGAAATTTCGCGCCTTCAAAAACAAAATGACGTCACTTCTGCTTTTGACGGACATGGCGTCACGTTATTTTTTCTTCCGCCGGAAGTGTTCCCACCACATACAGATGGCGCTAAGCCCCATGAACCGGCGATGGACCGCCATGTTTTGAACGTATGGGCTCCTATGGAAGCTTCGCTACCAGGTATATTTACCTTGGCGTCTGTCCCGGTGGCGCGCTTTTATGCCTTTTTACCTTTTCGCGAGGGGAGGTCCTCCTCGCCCGCCGGATACGTTTCCCTTTCCCGTGAGCCGCGTAGGGGGAGAGGGGTATGCGCTTCGCCCGAGCGACGGAGAAAGGGAGGGCGCGTAGTGCCTCTCTCCTTGTCTACGCCGGCCCGACCCGTCGCCACGTGCGAACGGGACGCCGCGGGTACGCGGGAGGAAATGGAGGCGGCTGCTCCCCACAATGTATACATCGTGGCAGGCTCAGGCAAACCCTAAGCACCTAGGCCTGAGCCCTTTGGCGTGTGCGATTGTTAGTTCTGCAGGGATGGGTCAGCACTGACAAGCTGTACCTCAGATACCGGAAAAACGGCGTCCGGTACAATGGCGCCATCACGTGTACTGAAGTACCCAAGGCATTTCTTCCAAGAAACTTAGAAAAGATTAGAGATGGCTGTCAGGCGCTTCTTTAGGTAGGCCAAACGGAGACTCGAACAGAGGTCACGGTCGATGATTACCACTAAAAACCTGTGCGTCGTTAGGTAAGATATATTTTGTCCATCGATAGATATGGCGAACGAAGTCACTGGCTTCCGGCTAAATGCCACCAACGCGCATTTTTCTGGAGAAGCCAAGATGCCTTATTCCCTAAGGTATGTCTATATCAACGTCCTTGAGGACGCGTCACATCAGGTGCCCAGGTATAGATGTCATCGGCAGAGATTGTTAACTACACCGTATTTCGTCGGCATTTTATGAGACCGATGAGCACAAGTTTGAAGAGCGTTGGGCTCAACACGCCACCCAGCGGCACATGAACTTATCAATTAAGAGCAATGCACCTACGACGCGGCTGAAACTCTCTATTCTGTGGGGAAGTGCTCTACCTGTGTACAAGAGATACGCTTACACGCATCTTCGCTGTGTATGAAACCCTATATGCCAACTATGAAGGCGCACGCAAGCAAGACGTTCGCAGTTTCGGCACGTGGCGCCACAAATAAAACGGCCAGCAGTCGCTGCCGCAACCTGATCCTTAATCAGCGGACCCCTAAAAGCTTCCGGATTCGCGGAGACGCTTGATCGGCGGATTTCTACACCAGGGGCGTTTTGCGAGACCTCGTTGAAAGCTGGTTAACCATTAACCGAAGGGAGGTTAACCACTTCTGGTTAACCTCCCTGCCTTCTGCTTTCCTCTTCCTCCCTCGTTGAAAGCTGCGCTTACCGTGTTTCACCCAAAGAGCTGGCGAGCCACATGCGAACGCATTAGCGCTAAATTCATTCCCGATTCGATCGTGCAGCCAAATAACCGTGGCGCAAGATTAGGGACGGAGGGGAAAGGCGGTTTTGTAAGGTCCGTCGAATATCGAAAACACCGCTTCCCCCTGCCCTCTCCCTTCGCGATGTGCGAGGGACGGCCCTCTCAAAACACCACGGAGCGTCCGTATCGCGTATCCTTCGCACGCGTCCAGACGCCGGCGCCACCTGATAGCCAGCGCTGAAAGCTCGGCTCGTCCATTAGCCTCTCTACAGGCCCGTGCCGGTAGAAGTGAACTTGCTTGATTGTCGCACATACTCGCAAATTTCCACGAGACTGTAAAAGCACTGACACGAGCAAGAACCACGGCAAAACAAGGAACGTCGCTGGCGCCACAGTTGCGACAGGGGAGATGTTTTTTCCCTTCCTGGGTGCTGTTACACGACACTTGCCCGACGTCGCGCGCTCCCTTCGAAATGCGCGGCTTTGATTTGTTTCGCAAAACTTGTGCGCTGATCAGCGCGTAGCTGCTATACAGTGCTTCCTTTTGCGAGGCCTGCGTCTGTCGGCGAGGCCCGTGGTCAGGCTCCGCGGGAGGTTCTTGCCATATACGGTTGCTGTGCACGTGACTTCGTTCCTGCGTAGACGACTTTGTCATTCAACAGTGTACGATATTTGGAACCTTTGATGTTTCTGCAAATGGCAGCGACTAGTTGGGGTTTAAGTGCGCGGAATCAAGAGCTTGAGATTTGGTCTAGAGACGACGGCCTCTGGGCCAACATTTTACCCGCGGGCACAATATTGCGGCGTTCGAGCCCCCCCCCCCCACCTCCGTCTTTCTCCTGTAATTCCGCGTATTCTAAACTTATTTCGTTCCCCACGGAAACCTTCCGCGAAAGAGTTAATAAAAGTCGCGTACATTCTATGTCATTGACAGAATAGCTAATGCTTAATAGTTCCGAAATCAACCGTACTGCTTTTTTTATTCTTCTTGTTAAGGTTTTTTTTTTCTCGCCGTGTGTACTTTCGTCGTGTATATGGGCCTTTCGTACGGATTTCCACTAAATTTTCTACCTTCCTACACTCGTAGCACAGACTGCTCCAAGCTGGCGTAACCAGCTTACTTGGTAGATAAACTTCTCTTCAGCTGCCGTCGTCGTCGACTCTCCTCTTCCATCAGAGATGGGACGCCACAGACGTTTGCACTTGGAGAAGGGACTTTATGTACACAATATTTACATCGACAGAAATTTACAGTTAGTCTGACGTATCAACTCGACATAGCCGATAGTGCATAACACCGTTCATACGTCAAGACCCTTCGGTTACACTGGGACCGGCGCCTTAACTCGGTAGAGCCGAAAGTTCAGAGCACCTTTCCTGCGCCCGGAACCCCCCGTGAGAGGTCGGGAGCCAGGTTTTAACCCTTCAGTTGCTCCTGCCGGATCCGCTCACGGCAAATCACGACACCCCAGTGACCTGATTGGGTCAACTCGGCTGTCACTCACTGGTCACTGTCTCTCCCACCCTCTCTCTGTTTTATTCGGAACATTCAGAGAGATAGAGGGAGAGAAAGGAACCGTCAAACAACAAATAAACAAACAACATCCCAACCGTCCTCCTCTGCGACATGTACGGGAAAGTCTCCCGACATTTTGAAGAACACTTACGGGGAACGAACATCTGCGTCGCCCCGTCCTCGCACCTTAATTAAAACCATCGAGCACTGCCTGCCCCGAAGGTGCCCCCCTGCCGAAGCGCACCCACCGATTCACCATGCCGCCTTGCGCGTGCTTCGTCTCCTCCGGCGGGCCCACAAAACTAAGTACAGAGATGGATCGTATATCCGGTGCCAGCCTGCCTCTCGAGAGACCACGCATCGGGCCACCGATCCCTCTGGCTTTGAAGTCCATGCCACTTGTCAACATTCTTTACATTTCCCATCTCGCCCATCATTCTAGCTGTTACGCTTACATGTTCGGCCGTTCGTGTATTGCTCCGAAATCTTTCCCACAGTTTTCTCGCTACCGGCAGGGCAGGCCCTTTGTCACCCCAGGCATGCCCATTGACGCTAATGACGCTTTGCCCGTGGTCCGTCCCAGGCGGGGCGCCTCCGTCCGCGCTTCCGGGCCAAACGGCGCCCAACGTCGCACTCTTTGCCACGTTTCCAGACGGCACGGTGACAGGTTGCGATGTCCCGAGGTGGCGACGCGGGCCCTTTGCCGCCAAAGAGCGCCTACTGACTCATTACCCAAGCGCCCAGCTGGTTTCGCTCTCGGCGAAGCCCGAAAACGGCGATCCTCCACAATTCTGGGGCGAAATTACTTCTCAGCCTCCATGCCGTTTGTCAACATCCTTTACATTTCCCATCTCGCGCATCATTCTAGGTGTTACGCTCACATATTCATCCCTTCGTGTATTGCTCCGAAATGTTTCCCACAGTTTTCTCGCTACCGGCAGGGCGGGCCTTTTGTCCGAGGTTCGTACGCACCTTCTTCCGTCTGGCCCAATTTCGGTCCCCGACGCACCGTAAACCATAATTCAATAACCAAGCGCAATTTGTCTACACATCGTTCGCGAGGTCACGCCGCGGAATTTCGGGATGAGAGTGTACGAAACGCGCAAGGGTCGGGGGGCTGCTCGACCACCGCGGTATGTCACCGACCGACGTGAGCCGGCAGCTCAATGACCAGCCGCGGGGCTGTATTTAGAGCGCGGCTGTCAGCGGTTCCAAAAAAAAAAAAAGGCGCTCAAGTGAATCCGATATCTCGCGAGAGGCGCGGTGCGGCAGACGGTATATACGGGGTGTGCACTGACGTCATCAAGGTCGCCATATTGCAGCACATCGAGCACGGTGAAAGCCTGCGTGTTATCTCAATCCGCTTATCTCCAGCAGCACAGTGGAAGCTGTAAATAGGACTACAGCATGGCAGGTAAGAAGCTTGGGCGTGTTGGTGGGATACATACAAACTGGGATACATAGCGCAAGAACGACACAAGGACGAAGCAGGAACGCGGGACTAGCGCTAACTTTCAACAATTGATTTACTGCAGCTGGTGAGCATATATATGCTCACTGTGACGCCACTGCAACAGACACACTGAAGGGAAGAAGAAAAAGCAGTCACGTAACTACTATGCCCAAAAATTCAAGCTCTTTCTTGCTTGCTTCGTCCTTGTGTCATTCTTGCGCTATGTATCCCAGTTTGTATCTACAGTATGGCGTACGTGACGTCACTTGAATACTCCCTATAGCGCGTCGCACAGCCCCCGAGGGCTGCCGATCGGCGACCACTGACCTTGGGGAATTCGATCTGGCCCGGCCGGCACGCGGTGCCCCCCGGGCGAGTCAGCGGCGTCGCGCCCTATCGCCCTTCCACTCTTATATAGCGTCGTCGAGTGCGTCTATCGACGCGGCCGAGCCGTCGGCGAAGGAATTGAAACTGAGCCCGAAAGGGGAAAGGGAAAACGGCCGAAGAAGAAACGAAAGCGGAAAGCACAGCCTAGTATAGTAAACACCCTCCGAGAAACGCGCATCTGTTCTCGTTGTTTGCTGTTGGTTAAACTGCGGCAGTATGGGACGTTTCGCTAACGATGAGCCCGCTATCTGAAAATCTCACACACACGCACGCGCACACACAAACACACACACACACGCACGCACACACACACACACACACACGCACGCACAAACACACACATGTACACACGCACGCACGCACGCACACACACACACACACACGCACGCACGCACGCACACACAACACACACACACACACACACACATGTACACACGCACGCACGCACGCACATAAAAAGCACAGACAAAGGGGCAGTATACATAGAAAAGTCAATATAAAGAGTCAAAACCTCCCCCTTCTGTTTCATTAAAGGTTATCGCAAGTTCCTATAGCAAGTCGACAAACAATATGACGTCATGGGCGGCTCAGCGGCTGCACCTACAGGATACCTGTTCTTCTGCACCTGATGGTGTCTCTCTCGCTCTCTCTCTCTCTCTCTCTGTGTGTGTATGGCGCGCGCACACACAACACCCTGTTCCGCCTATGAACTACGAGTATATACTGGCTCAGCCAATAATCGATCTTTTAAAACTCGGGCAAGCGGCCTCGAATGTTTTCCCAGAGAGCAGATTTCGGCTCCGTCTCTGCGACCTGAAAAAACAACCCGGAGCAAAACCGAGAATCGGTAAACAACGCGGACGACAGTCGCACGTTCAGATTAAACCGGGCGCGATCGAGAGCCCCTTTCGATCGGCTGCAGCCTTCACGGTTCATTAGGCCACTCGCAACTGGTAACGCCTGGTATCGACCGCGGGAAGGAATACACACCAAGACCGATACTACAGAAGGCACCGTGCCCACAAGAGATGCAGCGCTTCGATAACTACGACCCAAACGCCGGATCAGCTGTGTATGGCGCCTTGACATACACCGGCCTGTGCTGCCGTTATTTATATTACTTGCTGTTGCTGCGCAAACAGTTAGAGAGATAGGTTCACGAGGAGTCAGAGGTTTGAAGTGAAAAAAAAAAGGTTCGAACAACTTTAGGTATGCCGCGGTGGCGAATATTTCGACAAGGGGTCTTGACTTGGTCAGGGCAGTAACCGCTTTCCTTGGAAGCGTCTTTATGTACGCGTATAGCTCACTTTTACCCACCCTCAATGGAGGAGGAGAATAATAATCTGCAGTGTGTAGGATGGGGACGCTGCCCTGCCCAAGTCCCCTTGTCGAAGCGTTGGCTTAACGCGACAATACTTTGTTCTAACCCCGTTGCTGCTTCAGTGATTCATTTACACGGTAGCCAAGAGGAACTACCTAATGGTTAACCTCCCTCTGGTCCCTCCCTGTTTCTATCTCTTTCTCTATGTTATTGATACCTAAGGTCGGGGACAACGGAAGCACACAGTGACATTTTTTTTTTATTACGATAGAGACTTGCCCTTAAGGCATAATTCTCGGAGCGTATATGTGTATTATATGTGAGATGTGAGGCCTGTGTTGTGTTGTGTTTGTCGAACACTGTCGAAGTCCGCCAATTTCTATGACGTCACAGCAGAGACAAATTTCTTCCAAAGCCGGCGAGTTTCGGGAACTACACTGTGGAGCGCGCAAGCGCACAATAAAAGTGCAGTGCGCTAGTCAGAGACTGTGACGAATTTTCTGGTTGGCCAAAGAGCCTAGCTGAGTTCTCAATTTCTGACATTTGCTCTCTACTTTTCTTTATAATTTTAAGTTAGGATTTTCTTTTTCTTTTTCAACGTCGCAAGTACATAATGTAGCTCTGGCGGGACACCGCACTATATCCTACAAAATTAGTTATAGAAGTGCGTTGAAAATTCATTGAAGTTTTAATGTGGTTTTGTTGGTTTCGATTGACTTTTTCCTTAAATGCGACTGAATGCCATGCGTGACCTTTTTGCGGGGGCTAGGGCACCGGCGAACCTCATTCGCCAAAAGGCTCGGGAAACGAGCACTTTTCGTTCCGTCACTGCAATAAAGGGCTTGTGGAAGCCTTCGCGTATTGAAAAGAACGCCGCAGCGACCGAACCTTTATCAAACCGAGAATGAACAAAACATGAAGTGAAACAACGCATTTCGGGGCCTTCTCGTGGTCTAACTATGAAGAATGATCATTTTTAATTTTTATGAAATCTTGAAAAATAGCCTTTTGCAGATAACATGGTTCTAGTTCTTGAGCTGGATTATTCAGAGAAGTAAACATTACTTTCGTGAGAAATCGAAACACGCATCCAACTAATCAATATAAATCCACTAACTATCTTTCGAATTAATGACTTTAAGGCGAATATTGCAATTCACGAACCGTAGCCGCTGAGTTTGCAAGGCCTACCCACTCGAAATGAATTTCCAGAATGACGCCAGTTTGCGCATATGCGCCATCAAACTTGCCGTAAAAATGCACTGTTGTTCCACTTACTTCTTTAACAAAACGCTCTTATGCACTGAAGCACAAAGGTAACCGGAACGCATAGGTATTTCGTTCCGCACTTTGGGAAATAACATATCCATACTGGTGTCATCCTCGATATCCATTTCATGTGGATACGTCTTGCAATATCACCGCCTACAATTCGTAAATTGCAATATGTGCCGTAAAGTAATTAATTAAGCATATAATTAGCGTTTATTTCTCCTAATTACTTGAACATGTGTTACGATTTCTCGTGCTAGTAATGCCCGCCTCTTGGAATAATCCAGCTCATCGAAAGGAATTACGCTATCTGCGAAAGGCGATTTTTTTTTTTTTTTGAAATCCAAAGAGCCAAATATCCATCAACCCATACATCCCACGATAGTCTTCACAAACTTCTTTTGATAGAGGATGTCAGAACACGCTTACCCTCCTAGATGGCAAGAGAGTTTGTTTAACGAGTCGTACACGAATAAGGGACATACTAGATAAACGAAACACGCAATTCCTCGTTTGCCGATCGCAGTTTCCCCCGCTGTAGCTGCAAATGCAGCTCGTCCTGAGAGAGAGAGAGAGAGAGAGAGAGGCACGCGGCATAGATGTCAGCGTGACCCACATGCCTTTCGAGCTGCTCGCAAGTGCCCAGCTATTGCTGTTGTATACACTGTCAGGATTGGGGGCTCAATCCCATCGCTCGTAACCCGTTGTCAAAATTGGAGCTGAGATGAGCAAAAAATACCTTCACTAAGAATGCTTTCGACGATCACGAAATCAGCAAATAGCTGTTGGTGGGCTTGTCTGCCTGCGATCACGATACTGCGAAAGTGAGGCCAAGCGATTTCCCGTTATTTTTTTATACGGATTATAGATTCCCTGCGTCACGCAGTACAATAACATTTAGTTGACGTGTTCACAGGAGCCCCTTACACAGGTCTGAAACGTTTTCTTACTGTGTTTAAAAAGGTGTTTCAGAGCCCCTTTAAAACACCGTGCAGTCGGCAGTTCTGATCACGAACGGCATGCTAATTATCGGCGGGAGATAGCATTCTTGACAGAAAAGCAGGGATTGCAGAGTTTTCAAGGAAGGAAAAGCAAGCAAGACGGCCAACGCTTCGTTGTTTGGACACAAGCACCAAAGGACTTAAACATTTCCTCTCTTTTTTTTTTTTACACTGTACTGAGGGGACAGAATAAGCGACAACAGGGACAACAGCGAACTGGGTAATCTGATGAAAGCATAGGATGCTGTCAGCTGGCACACCTTCCTAGAACTGGGTAATTCGAGATCGCTGGGAGAGCTCTTCGTCCTAACACAGTGGACATAAAATATTACGATGAGATCGCGATTATAACGCAATCATCATCACCACTCAGAATTATACGTCGGTGCAACGCGAACTCCAGACGGCGGAAACGAAAGTGCGCGAATTTCCCGGCCCCAAAATTGACGCCTTTCATTTGCTGCTGACAGTACGCATGCACGAGCGGCATAACTTGAGCCAGCGCTGCACCACGCAGTCAGCGACGTACTGATCAGATATAGTCCGACAAAATGACTAACGGGGCGCGCCGTGCTGCTTGCGGGATACAAAAGGCATAAGCTCGTCCCTACGTGAGCGCCATTCTAAAGCGAAGTTTGACTTGCAATTGTATCCCGGTTTTACGCTTCTCCTCGACACTGCTTCGCCCGCGGCATTTCGACTGCCTCGGTCCTCTGTATACACAGCCTTTCCGAAAGCCGTAGACTTTTCTTTTTTTTCCCTTAGTTTGCTGAACACTATGTGTGCGTGTAATACGTGCTTAGATTTTTGTTTTTGCGGTGAGCAATCTCAAAAAAGCTCTTTATTGACTAAGCAGATATTTCGCAACGTGTGCAGACAGAGCCACTTTATATATATATAGTAGCTTTTAGGCAGGTTTGTCTATCCCGAGAAAAAAAAAAACTCGTTCTATTCCTGACTTGCCAAACATCTCAGGCACCACTACCACCACCACCAACAAAAAATAACAAAGGCAAGATTTACTCATCGGTTCGCTTAGCTTACATGAACAGGCACAAGCCTCAGTTCTGAGAACAATCTACTAACAGGGTAATTGCATAACCCCGCCTAAATTTTCTGCGCAGCTGCCAAAACGCGCTACACTCGAAGAGATTGTGAAAGGTGTGTCCCAAATGTTCATGCAGCGAGGCGGCGAAAAACGTGTGGGAGAGGGGGTGTCCGCTGCTTCCTCTCGCTCTCTCCGCTCGATATGACCTGGCCGACATCTTATTGAGGTTCCTGCGGTCTACGGGGCTTCACGACAGACTCTAAGAATGCCGCCACCTACCGCTCTGTAGTGTACGCGCTTTGTTCGTGCTTGTCTCTCTTTATTTTTATCTCCCCTTTCCACTCTGTTTCTCCTTTTACCACCTTAACCCTTCCCCCTGCGCAGGGTAGTGAACCGGAACTACCTCTGGTTAACCTCCCTGCATTTCTCTGCATTATCTTATCTCTCTCGCTCTCTCTTGCACGACCCTGCCTGCTGCATGACAAGGCAGAAATTTATTCGCGAACTTTCTTGCGCAGTCCATTCTTAAGTCCCTGTCGAAACGGAGACCGACGAAATGACTCTCGACGAAAGGACAGGATCAATGCAAGATTGCTTGCGCAGTTGGGCAAGAACGGTGTGGAAATTCAAAGGCCTACGGAAAGGATGCCCTACAGGAGAAAACTAGGTTCGAGTGGTCCAGCGTTTTTCTGGAAGGCAATGACGTCGCCAAGCGAGGACGATGCGATGCAATTTGTTGAAGTGCAAAGTTGGGCGAGTTGGTATACATTCATAACGGTCACAGCGAGAAGAAGACGACGACAGCGCTCGTTGTAAGTCCTTTCACTCCGTCGCCATCTTGTTCGCCCTGTTGCTGTTATGAACGATGCGATATAAGGACGACGACGTCCTCCACCTGGTGCGAAGATGAAAAAACATCGATCGCGTGCATTCCCGTGTGCTCGGTGACCGCCGGCTGACTGTTAGAATGATGTGTCACATACTCTTGGTTTGGGAAAGCCATCCGTTCACCGGATTTTGACTGAGAATTCGGAAGTGAAGAAGGGGTTGGCGCCGAGACGGCGCCGAAACTGCCGGCACCGGAGACGGTAGTAGAGACTTTTAGCTTGTACGCTATTCCGGTAAACGGGAGCGGTTTGGGCGGATTACCGGATGGTCGAGGCGTAAACGTAAGTGGTGAAGCCGCCTGGTGTTGTAGAGCTCAACCAGACAAACGCATAGCTAAAACTGCAGTAACTCACCACATCCTGCTTCGCCACTCGTGCAAATTTTTGGCAGCGGCGTAATTGTGAACACGATTACGCCACTGTCGAAAATTTACCCCAGCAGCTAAGCAGAATACAGTAATTAGCTCTGTGTTTGTGTGGTTGAGCTTTACGCCACCAGCTGGCGCCACCGATCGGGCCGCTCACCTTGACGCCCCCGCTAAACCGGAAAACCGCCCGCGCTTGCCCGAATACCGGACACGCTAAACGTCTCTATTCTGTAAGTGGCGGACACCTGGCGGACACGTCCATTTCGTTTGCTGCTGAAGTTCCGATTGGCTGGGCTGGGGAATGCGGGGGAAGGAGGCAGGCGGCCACAGCCAATCAGCGATTCAGCAGCAGACGATATCGGCGTGTCCACTAGGTGAAAACTTACAGAACACGGCCCCGGAGTTAAAGTTGCGACGAAAAAGAAATGCTGCAATGGTTAAAACAATAATAAACTTCAGACGACAGTGACGAATTCTCGAAAAGGATCGCCACCGGCGACGAAAGTTGGATTTACGAATATAGCATCGAACTGAAGTCGCGGAGCAAGGAGTGAACAAAAAGAAAGAATAGCCAAGGCAAAAAGAAAAGAAAGAAAGATAAAGCGCGGAAGCAGAAAAGGAAAAAGCCCAAGTCATGTTTGACCGCCATGGAATTATGCGCCATGTATTTGTACCTCAAGGTACCTCAAAAACCTGAACTTTTTTTTTGACTAAGCGTACGTGATGATGGCACGCGTGAGAGTAAGCGTTAGGCGTCCTTAACAATACGAGGTTGTATTTGTTGTGTTTATAAAGCACTGCTGCAGTACCTGAAGTCGACAGCTCTTGGCAACCGTGTGTAGACTCGGTGCGAACCTTTAAAAAGTGCGCGAAGCCGTGCTCTCTCCCTCCCCTCTTTTTCCCTCTCTTTTCATCCTTGTACCCCTTCCCCTAGCGCAGGATAGCAAACCGGACGCTGTAGGGGTTGGAGGACGGGACTTCGGGATGAAAAACCAAACTTGGGAGGGATTTATTCTACATTCTATACAGGGAGGTGAGACGTCATGTAACAAACGTACAGTCATTACGGGCCGGCAGCAACTCGGACGCTGCGGCCCGCGGCAAGAAGTTCGAGAGAGGTGAATCAGGGGATCAGGGCCTGTCCCAGAATCCTCAGGTCTCTCTGGAAGGCTTCTTATAAACCCTTCGAGCACTGCAAGTCACGCCATGTTTGACCAATGGGAGAGTCCACTCCGATGACGCCACTTTCAGCCAATGGTAGGCGCCCGTGTCGTGGTGTCACACCTGGCGGCTTGCTGCGGTCTTGCATCGCAGACTGGCAATGCACTTCGAACAAAGAGAAGGGGAGGGCTGCACCTGCTTCATTGTCGGATGCCCACCTGCTAATCCCGGCGGCGCACGAACTTGTTGGCATGTAAACTCGTTGCCTTAAACTTGTCTGCTCGGCCGCTTCTCTGGAATGCGCTTTCCTGCTTCTGCATTCCTCAATTAGCTGTGCTGCAATCCGATGTGGTCTGGGGAACTCGAAGTAATCGCAGGAAACAGCTCCATATCTAACAGCTCGTCCTCGCCCCGGTAGTTCTGAATGGCCGGTGAACTCAATTCGCTGGCCATGAGGAACGCTGATAGAAGCTGCAGGGTACTGGGGTCGAGCCTCGTTTGACGAACTTCGGGATCCTTGGCCCTGGAGAACAGACGTCAAACAAACAAAACAACACAGCGCTGCCCCACGTGTAAGCGCAGGCTCTTCACCCCTGACTCGCCAGGCTATTACTGAGTCAAAATCAACCCTGATCTTTTAGTTCCCCAATTTTGACAACAGTTCCAACCACCCTTCCAAACAGCTATCCATTTCTCCTCGATTGCCGACAAGACCAGAGTACTATTGTTGTTGCAAAACAAAAGGGTCGTTGACGATGCAAACAACAAATGAAAACAGCCGAACATAACTTAAGTGGCCTAACCACATGAACAGCATGTTTCCGATCTATCGCAGTGGCGTACTTATCACACGTAATGGTGCCACTGAACAATCTGGTCAACCTCACAAGTACGTAATCACAAGCGCGCTAGCCTTGTGGTCACTATACAAAACGCGTACTTGCGTTGTAGGCAAACTTTTCATTTACGCTTACTCACGTTTCTTTCCTGAAAGTCCTACAGGACACGTGACATAAACGAACAATTAAACTTGCGGGACTTACACACTCCGCAGAACCCTTAAAATAATGCGTCTTAATAACTCGTTCCACGCATACTTATCAGAGAAGTCAGAATACGGCTGCCCTTACACACACGAGCAACCCAGTCATAAATCTGCTTCCTTCCGTCCACACAGGACATGCGCTAATGGAACTAAGAACGCTTCTCAGTGCAAATCATGCACTCACTGAAAATCTACGCGCTTAACCTTACAAAATTCAAAAACACTTAAAAAGAAAGAAGGTTAAATAACACACGCGCTTTACCATAGGCCTCTGAACGATAACCTTGACCCTCAGGTTACTCACACACACAAAAAAAATAGCCTATCTACTTATTAATGAGCATCTCGCGAGACTACAAGTTTACATAAACCTCACCTTTCAAATCACGGAGCTTCTCAAACGAAAACATAAACAAAGCTCAAACCTTACACATTGAAAGAAACTCTAGTCTCAAATCGCGAAATTTTCCGATGCTCAAAAATAAAAAACAAAACACTACATTTCTACGGAAGGGCTCTTCGCCTCCCTTTTCAAACGCTTATGTCTGACTCATACTCTGAGCCGTCCTCGCGGTGGTCGCGGCTTGAAAGCTACTCTGGCTGCCGAGAGACAACAAAAGGGCTGACTAACTATCAGCTCCCCCAAGACGTTACGGTCTCCTGCCAATTTGCGTCCTCGCGCCCCGCTTTCAACACAAACTCGATTGACCGCGTCGCTACTCCCCACCTGGTCTCGTCCTGCCACCTTGCGTTTCTTCGAACTGCACGCTGAGCTATAAAAAGAACTACGGAACGACGAGGAGCTTAACTGCCCCGTGCCCTTTGTCCGCGTCCGCGCAGAACATTCTTCGCGGTCCCCCTTTGACCGGTGGCTCGAACGTTTTCGATGCGTCAACATCGTCCGAGACGACCGCATCTTTTTCCTCGCGCCCTGCCCATTTGGGTTTCTCGCCATTTTTGGCGGCGCTACATTAATTACCGTCTTTTGGTCTTTACCGCGCTTCTTTTTACGGCGCTTTCTCTTCGCACTCACTTTCATGTCGCCTTCTCGTGCCTCGTGCTGGCCGGTACACGTTTCGTCGGCCCGGATCGGCCTCTTACCCGCACAGTCTGAGTGATTTACATTTAAATCTCCTCTCACTTTGCCTCGACTGGCGGACAGCTCAACCGACTCTGGCACAATGCAGCAGGCTTTACTCGAGTAAGACAACTCGCACTCTTGCGAACTGCCCTCTACTACATTGCCCAGCGCACGCTGTGAATCGGCACACAGCCCGTCGGTATCGATCGCTGTCTCACGCGCACAGTCCGAATGATTAATAACGGAATCATCCCTATCTAGGCTATCTAGACTGGCGGAGAGCCGCACCGATCCCTGAACAATGCAGTTGTTCTCTCGTGAGCTACGGAGCTCGCCACCCCAAGAACTATTCTCAACTGCATCGTCCAGCTCGCACTTCACTTCTGCGCGCACCTCTGGCCTGACATGGGTGCTCGCTTCTGTCGGGTCAACAGTACCCTTTCCTTCGCTAGCAACCTCGCTAACATTACCAGCGACGCACACACGCGGTAACTGTGCCAATTTGTTCGCAGCTGGCCTAGCTGTCTCCACAGTCATCTGTTGGCACAGCACCTCGTCGCTCTCACTCTGGCCTTTAACGGCCTCTATTGCCACTAAGGCATCGTTAGCAGCTAGCCTTTTCCCTTTACTTATGAATCTGCAGCTAATCTCACAGGCACTACTCTTCTCGTCGGCTTCTGGCGAAAATCCGCTCGATGCTGCCTCATTCTTTCGCTCTGTACTACGTACAGAATTCTCAGACAGCCGTTGTCTCTGTGCCAATAACTGATCACAATACTGTATCTCTTTGATCAGTGCTGCCTTCTCTCTCTCATACTTTTGTTCACGCTCAAGCTTACGTTCGCGTTCATTCTCACGTCCGTGACGCTCACACCTAAGAGTAAGTTCTTGAAGCTCCTGCTTCCGTTCATTCTCGCGTTCTTCACGCTGACGCTCACTCCTAAGCTCACGACGCTCTCGCAAACGTACACGACGCTCACGCTCCCGTGGCTCCTGTATCACTTCCCAAGCAAGCTCAATGCTTTTATCATCATTGCCACTATCTTCAATCGCCTTTATGATAGTTGGCGTTTTCATCCGTTCGTCCGCCTCAACTCCCAAATCGTCGCACACCAACAACAAGTCCAACCTCGTCAACCTTCTAAGATCCATGGCAGCTGCCCCGACAGGTGGTTAAAACTGTTTTCCTTAATTAATTTGTGCAAACACACAATGCATCAAACTCCCGATTCCCAGAACTATCAAAATTGAACACACAACCTTTGAGTCTGGCGAATCATAAGGAAAAAAACCACGCGCTCACTTACGGTTGCAGCACCCTGCCATCCGGTTCATTCGTCCGCTGTATCCGGTTCCTCCGGACTCCCTGGGTCGAAGGCTCGCTCCTTCTTCGCTACTCCCAGTTTCTTCGGACCTCTTTCGACGAAGGCTCACTCTTCTTCGCTCTTCCCGGTTCCTTACGATCTCTCTCGACGAAGGTTGATTCGTAGCGCTGCCACCAGCTGATGCATTCGGAGGCGATCCCACCGCTGCCACCAGATGTAGGGGTTGGAGGACGGGACTTCGGGATGAAAAACCAAACTTGGGAGGGATTTATTCTACATTCTATACAGGGAGGTGAGACGTCATGTAACAAACGTACAGTCATTACGGGCCGGCAGCAACTCGGACGCTGCGGCCCGCGGCAAGAAGTTCGAGAGAGGTGAATCAGGGGATCAGGGCCTGTCCCAGAATCCTCAGGTCTCTCTGGAAGGCTTCTTATAAACCCTTCGAGCACTGCAAGTCACGCCATGTTTGACCAATGGGAGAGTCCACTCCGATGACGCCACTTTCAGCCAATGGTAGGCGCCCGTGTCGTGGTGTCACACCTGGCGGCTTGCTGCGGTCTTGCATCGCAGACTGGCAATGCACTTCGAACAAAGAGAAGGGGAGGGCTGCACCTGCTTCATTGTCGGATGCCCACCTGCTAATCCCGGCGGCGCACGAACTTGTTGGCATGTAAACTCGTTGCCTTAAACTTGTCTGCTCGGCCGCTTCTCTGGAATGCGCTTTCCTGCTTCTGCATTCCTCAATTAGCTGTGCTGCAATCCGATGTGGTCTGGGGAACTCGAAGTAATCGCAGGAAACAGCTCCATATCTAACAACGCGCGTCTGGCTAACCTCCCTGCCTTTCCTCTTTTCAATTTCCATCTCTCTCTCTCTCTCTCTTTCAACTCCGCAGACGGCAGCGCTGCAATCGTACTAACTTTTCTGACACATGGCAAACGAAAGTTTACCCGATTCCGCACCGTATACGGCGCCACCAGAGCCCGCGAAACAAGATAAAACACTAAGGCAAAAGGCGCTACTAGATACTAGAGGATTTATTGCCCGTGATCGACATAGATCGATACCACTGTTCAACAGGAAGGAAAGATCACGAAGGAGACAACCACGCAAACCACGACTCGCAGGCCGCTGCTGAGAAAGAAGCTGGATTTATTTTTCCTGACAGGACGGCAGGGCTGCCATACAGCAATTATCCCTCCCGCAATTTATCTGAAAAGCTTCAGCTGACGAGAGGAAGTATAGAGGGAAAAAAATGCCGGCTATTTATTTTAGCGGCTTCAGCTGACCATATCAATTATAGAAGCCGATGAAATAAATAGCAGACGAGACCAATTTCTGAGCGAGCCGTCTGCCTCCTCGGAAGAAAAACAAATACTGATAGCAGTTTATCATAGTTTGCTAAGTTGTACGCTCTGTACATTTTCTTTCCGTTTTCTGTAAGGTGGCATTTCTTTTTTGTCGATCACGCGCAATAAATCTCCCAGTAGATAGCAACGCCGCGTCCCCGTCTTTCTGTCGTTTTGCACGAGTATTCTTCACTCGTTGGCGGTAGCCATCTTTTGCCGGAGACGGTTGAGAACAGGCTGAACAAACAGCGGCGGTGGCACGGAGTTTTGTTCTTACAGCATGCTTCCTGCCAATGCCAATGTTCGCTGGGCGTAACCTGTACCGTTATCAAAGCACAGCCATCTAGACAGCACCAGGCCTGCACACTTTCTTTTGTGACGTCATGCTATCAGGGCCGACTGGCACGCAATCTATAACCGGAATGCTGCCGAGTGAGATGCGTGGTGACTTTGACGTCACCGTTTTCGTGCAAGACGTGCATAGCAATGGAAATTTAGGCTTTACTAGCACGACGTCACAAAGCAGAGTCCACGGGCTTTGTGTTATATCTAGGTGGCGTCGATCACACCCGCAGGCTCTACGGGGATTGGTTCTTCGCAGGGATGTCCCGTCTCTGTGCGAGGTGCGCCGACGGTGAATGAGATCGATCTAAACACTCTTTTCAGTGACAAAAGAAAAAAAAAGAAGACATCTGGACTACAGTTGATCTGTGCTTTACAGAACGTCATACCAACTACAAATCAGGCCGTCCTTTTGAGAAGTGCGCAGCTATTTATCGCGGGCTATTTTCTGCGGCGGAGTTTCTAAGCACGTCTTACTACACGCAAAGTAGTCCGGCAGAGTTCGACAGCCCTTGCCCTTCCGGCTTCTCGGAGCAGACACCAAATGCGCCTACATATCGATACACTTGCGGCGATTTGGCACTTGCCCGAACGGTGGAAGAAGAAAAAAAGCGGAGAAAAATAAACCAAATTTAACACAAAGTGGTGCAACCTACCTTATTTTATGGCACGTTCCGTCGAAACAATAACACCTTGTGTTTTCGGTTCCCCAGCCTAAACAATCGCGAATAAGACTGTGGGACTATATTTGAGGGGCGTAGTTGCCTTTGTGCGCTTTGCCTCCGCTTCTGCCTCTTCACAGGGTATATACACCCGTTCCATTTCTGGCTTCCAGTGGGGACAGCGCAGGTTAACAGCTAAGAAGACAGCTTCAAGCTCAAGAAATTTGGAAAACACCTGGAAGTGCTCTCTGCGACTTGTTGCCCCCTCGAGTTGGCAAGCAAAAGCTAAGAAAACCACTCACTTGTAGCTATTTTTAGCCTTCTTCGCGTGCGAATCTATGAACAACAAAGAGTAGCTCACATTAAGCGCATACGAAAGCAACGACTACTTTTTTTTTTTGCGTGCAGACGGCATTCCCGTCGAGTTTCTAAGCATTCTGCTAAGCCACCATCCTGTTTGGACAGCAAAGTGTATATAGGATGCATCGGTCTTGACTTGGGGCCCTATAACGTAAAACTTTTGCAATCTGTTTTTATTCCAAATTCCTAACGCCAAACTTGCGTAACCGGCGACGCCAGCATCGGGCGGTCACCCTCAGTGTTCTTTGAACCAAACAATCTAGCACGACTCTTTTCGTTTGCCTTTTGCTCTTTTCTCCTTTTCTCGTTTGCCTTTTGCTCTTTCTGTTGCTCTTTTCGACTCTTTTCGTTTGCGGGAGATCCCTTTTGTTCACTTTCAAAACTAATGGCATTGCCTACATTTACAGGTTTTTCTTATATAATTGGCAGACTAGAGGCGAGGAGCATGCAGAGGTGCCGAAGGTTTCGGCAGGGCCGAGCCAGCTCAGTAAATAACCGAATGAGGGGGGTGGTGCCGGCGTCTGAGATTGGCCCGCTTCCGCACGCTTAGCTTGCGGTGGCTGGTCGAAAATCGCGGCGGCGTGCAACGGAAGGTTTAAAAAATGCTGCTAAAACAGGTCGTGGTCGAATAAGAATCAGCAGAGCAATGTCGTAAACGTGCCGAAAGGGCTTTACAACGTTATATTGCCATGCGAAAATGTTTTTTATACGCAAATAAATTCATCGTACCCCGGCAACTCCGAGCAGCCACTGTGCGAATGATCGGTAGGCAGACATCTGCTATTCCTTTCGGAACGGGGCACGCTCCCGCTCTTCCGAAAAAAAAAAAAACGTTCAGTTTTGTTCGACACATTCATGCATCTTTATTGCGTACACGCCACTTTGGCGTGGCGAGTTCTCTCAGTTTTGTGATGTCACGCGACACACAGCTGAAATGGGTGCAGCCCGAAAACTTTTCACCAATAGCGGAGTGCTAATTGCAAAAAAAAAGTGTCTAATCAGTAATAATTATTTTTGTTTTGTTCGGACTAATCATGCATAATGAGTGTGTACACATCATATCAGATGGGCAGTTCTCGTGGTTTTCGTGACGATGCATGACAGCCAGCGAAGCGGAAGTGGCCCGAAAAGTGTTTGACCAATCGTGGAGAGCTGATCGCAGAATTGTAATAGAAACAGTTAGGAATAGCTTTACGTTACAACGGCCTTGGATGCTGTCCTCGCGAAGCTGTCTTTTTGGCTAGCTTCGTCAGAATTGGAGCGACACTTAAGAAGGCCCGCTGTCCACTTGGGTGCGACTACGGAAGAGGGGGGGGGGGGGCAGCGGTCTCACGTAGTCGCACCCCCCCTCCCCAAAATGTCCTTACGTGTGTTCTGCCACCCACATAATTTGAGGCTTCTTTTGAGCAGTCTCTACCTTCTTATTTAAAATTCTATTGTAGCTAAAAGCTTACTGCATTACTGCTGGCACGGGCGTGCGCGGCATTTCATTTACACTTTTACTTTATTTATGCAAATCCTGACAATAGGAGGATAAGCGCATTACAAGCAGCAGCTCCTGCTACCTCATCAGTATTTTTTTCACTTCAACATTTTTTTTGTTAAATTTCCACTGTAAACGCCATGCACAGACACAATATATTTAAATATACGCACGGGACAAAGTTTATTGCATCTTTTTTGAAGAGAAGGAGGTAGCCAACCAACAATCATTTGTTAGTATGGATAATATGCCTAGAGAATTAATTTGTTGCTGTATGTTGACTTCAAATTGCTTTGCGTGCCTTTTTTTACCCTAAAAAAAAAACTGTAGATTTCAGTGATCCCTTAGGCAGAGACTTATCCCAACGGCATGCGAAATGTACGTGAATGATGTCTTTCAGTATTCCTTCTCTTTCCAGCAAGCAATGCTAATGACTCCATGAAGAAAAATACAGCATCTAATAATTTACAACATTTACTAGGGATTCAAACATCGCTACTTGCATGCAGAAGTCATAAATAAATATATATATATATATATATATATATATATATATATATATATATATATATATATATATATATATATATATATATATATATATATATATATTGTAGCGTTCCTATTTAAAGGACACAGTAGACGTAAAGCATTGCTGTGGAACTGGCGTCCATCTTGTCTACATTTTTATTCCCACTTCCTTCTTCTCTTCTCCTGTCTCCCGGTTCTCGCGCTTCTTCATCTTCTATTCGAAGGCTCATACCGCTTCACCCTTCCAGGTTTCTTTTGCTAACCCCTCCTGGGGTAATACTTGAAAACGTTTCCAATCGAAGCACATTCAACTGCGCCCCGTTCGCCAATGTACCACACAGTCTTCAATATTCCTTTCTGAGTGGCTGTCTTTGTCACAGAGTAAGGACCATAAAATTTGGCACTGGATTCTCTTACTCCTTTCCTAACTAGAATGAGGTCGGTGACTTGAATGTCTGGGATATCTAAGCAATGTCTCTTGTCAAAATTTTGTTTCATTCGTTTACGGTACCTCTCCTCCTGCGATTTTTGTTTCCTCTCCTCGACGATCTTGAGATTTTCTAACAGCCCCAATTCACGGTCCGCCTGAAGAATAGGGGTCTCTCCTGAAGAAGCGAACTGCGGGCTACATCCCAAGCCACTGGTGTAGGAGCGATTGTGATGTCGTACAGCTGCTTCTAAAGAGCATTTCCAACCACCAGGGAAACTATCGTACATCCTGATGTATTGTTTTACATCTCGTATAGCACGCTCTGCAAGCCCATTCGCTGCGGGATGGTATGGCGCACAGAATTTGATTGATATATTATGGTCTCGAGCCCATCTTGCTAGCTTTTCACTCTTGAACGCTGGACCGTTGTCACATACAATCGTCCTGGTTGTCCTAAACATTTCCCGTTCGAGAAGGGCGATGACACTATTCGCATCTTCTTTTCCTGCCCGTGCCGCGACCATCCTGGTGCATTCATCTATGGCCAGAAGAAAAGCTTGCGTTTTTCGGACTCCTCCTCGTTTCTTATTCAGCTCGGCAAAATCAAGGTGTATAACTTCAAAAGGCACGTTCGAGTGGCAAGGTATTATCATGGCGTCCGTAGGCTGCTTATATTTCACTTTGTTGACTTGACAAAGGTGGCATGAACGAACGTATTGCTTGACGTCTTCTTTCATGTGAGGCCACGTAAATCTCTTGACTAGCTTGTTGTAGGTGCGCCAAAATCCGTCGTGTCCTCCAGATTCTGGGCTATCGTGGTACAAATAAAGAACCTTTGAAATCAGCGTTGGCGGGACTTGATAGCGACCTTCCATAAACATCAATTGTTCAGTGCCTTCCCACAATTTTACTTCATTGATTTCTTCAGATTGTTCGGCCTGTATCATCAGTCTAGACAATGCATCTGCATCAGTCAAAAGGGGTCCAGGTCTGTGGGAGATGGTGAAATCAAATTGCTGCAAATAGTTCACCCATCTGGCGATACGTCCCTTAGGTTGGGTCATATTCAAGAGATGAGTGAGGGCCTGGTGATCGGTGAACAAAGTAAACTTCGCACCTTCTAGGTACGTACGGAAGTACTGAATTGCTTTAAGGACTGCAAGCGCTTCCTTTTCAGTAGTGGTGTAGTTGACTTCAGGTGGCTTGAGGGTGTAGCTGTAGTAGCCTACTACGTGTCGCTTTTCTCGGCCGGATGCTTCTGGACATTTCTGGTACAAGACTGCACCTGTTCCATAATGTGAGGCGTCGGTATTCAGTTCAAAGGGTAAAGTGAAATCTGGTATGCGTAGAATAGGGTCAGCAGAGATTCTGTGCACCAGATCACGGTAGACTCTCTCACATTCCTTATCCCACACAAATGGAACTGCTTTCTGCGTTAGGCGCGTGAGGCATCTGGTTTTTATGGCAAAGTCTTTTATGAAAGGTCTGAAATGTCCTGCTAATCCCAAAAACACACGCAATGAGTGGACGTCATATGGTTTTACCAGTTGGGATATCCTCTCAACGGACTCTTGTTTCGTGCTTTTGGTAGTCCCATCAAAGACTCTTCCAAGAAACACAACTTTTCTTTGAAAGAACGCACTTTTCTTAAAATTAACCTTGAGGTGTGCCAAGCTCAAGGCATTTAATACCTGGGACAGGTGTTCCTGATGCTCTGCCTCTGTTTTGGAGAAGACGATAATATCGTCGATGTACACGTTACAAAAGACACCTAGGAAAGGCTTCAGGACTTCGTTCATTATCTTCTGGAACCATGCTGGTGAGTTTTTCCAGCCGAAAGGAAGCCGGTTATACTCGTACAGGTCGAAGGGCGTGATAAAAGCAGTGTACATTTTTGTTTCTTCGGTTAGCGGGATCTGCCAGAAACCTTTGCACAAGTCAATACGTGAAAAACATCGGCAACCACCTGTCTCATCTATAATCGTGTCTATCTTCGGCATGGGAAATGGTATAAGCTCTGTCTGGCGGTTGAGAACCCTGTAATCTGTGCACAGTCTGAAAGTTCCATCTTCTTTCGGCGCAATAGTTATGGGAGAGGCGAAGGGTGACACCGAAGGCCGGATTATATTCGCGTCTAGCATCTCCTGCAATTCCTTCTTCAACCATATCTTGCGCTCTCTTGACATGTTATAAGGCGATTTTCGGATGACAGTCTTGTCGGTTAGTTCGAAAGGCACCTTGTGTGACGTCATCGCTGGTGGGTAGCTTCCTATGCATACCAGTTCAGGATAGGTCGTTGCAATATCCCTCGCGCACTTGACAACTCGCAGGTTATCTTTTCTATCAGGCTGTGTCTCTTGCCTTGATAGTCCTTCCACTAAAACAGCATCGTCCCAGTAAACGTTGATTTTTAGTTTCTTTATATCTGGTCTGGATAGCAGAAAGTCATACGTCACCCCCTCAATCACCAGTACTTCACTCTCTATTTGATGACCTTGGAACTCGATGTTTACTGAGGCCCATTGATTATGCATTGTCACTTTTCCGTCGTAGCCTTGCACCCGTAGTACTCTTCCACTATGCAGGTGACTTGCATCTACCAGCTTGGCATTAATTATAGACACAGAGGCACCGCTGTCAACCAAAGCCATCATATGTCTGTTTCCCACTTTGACAGGGATGTGAAGTAGGCTAGAGCAAGTTAAATAAACAGTCTCAGTTGTGGTCATCGGGTCGGACTGATCACCCTTGTTTATCAGTTCTGTTGTCGTCGGAGCCTCTTCAGCGTCCGAAAGGAGGGGAACGGGGTCGCTGTCGACGTTATGCACCCGACCTCTGGGAGCGCGCCAACCCAAGTTCTCTGTGCCGCCTGCAAGGCGGCGCGGTTCTCGCTGATTACGGCTTGACCAATCCGCGCCGGACCGTGTGAAGCGACCGCTTGAGCTAGCGTTTATATTTTCTTCTGAAGTAAATGATATGTCGTGAAGGCACTCCAGGAGCCCGTCCATAGTTTTAGGTGACCGTATTTGCACTTGCTTCAGGACTTGCGCGTGCAGTCCGTGCATTATTAGTGCTACTACGGCAGACGGAGGAAGCAGAGGCTCGGCCAGCTTTAAAAGGCGGCATTTGTCAAAGAAATACTCGACGAGGGAGCCTTGCTTGAATTTGAAATTAAGCGCGGCGTCCCACCTTTGCACTGGGTTGCTTCGGAATGTCGTCAAGAATTTTTCTTTCCACTGATTCCAAGAGTTGCCAGCCTCTTCAATAATGTGCAAATCATACCACTTCCGTGCAACACCGCTTAAGTAACTACGCATGTTAGTAATCTTGTCCTCATTAGAGTGCCAGTTGTTCTTCCCAGCAGCATAGTCATAGAATTCAAGCCAACCTTCTGGACTTGATGACATGCCGTCGAATGCATCGAGTTCTACAAATTTAGTCACTGACTTCTCAGCGTTTAAAGAGCTTATAAGCGATGTCACCAGCTGGTTTTGTTGCGAAATCTGTTCTTGTTGTAGCCGAAGTGCTTTCAAAACGAGGCTCACCTCTTCCGTCGACGACTGTGATCCAGAGTCCTGTCGACGCATCGGTTGAAGAACTAATTCGTCGAAGATCACCAGAGGCAAGTTCACGTTCACAGCACCCTTCCGACGTAGTTCATCAGGGTCCATGGAAGCCTTCTCTAAAACCAGGTTCATGAGTTCTGCCGAGTTGAGTTCGCGAGGTAGTTCCACCGCTGGTTCATCTTCAGCTTGGTATCTCGAAAAGATGATCTTGTCCGCGGAGGTCTCCTCAAGGAAAAATCTCACCCACATGTTGGAGTTCGCTGTCGGCTGCGCCAAAATAATGTAGCGTTCCTACTTAAAGGACACAGTAGACGTAAAGCATTGCTGTGGAACTGGCGTCCATCTTGTCTACATTTTTATTCCCACTTCCTTCTTCTCTTCTCCTGTCTCCCGGTTCTCGCGCTACTTCATCTTCTATTCGAAGGCTCATACCGCTTCATATATATATATATATATATATATATATATATATATATATATATATATATATATATATATATATATATATTCACGGAGTAAACGAAATGAGGCCACGGCGGATTCACTCGAAACCAGAATCAACAGCAGTCATGCGCAGAAGCGCTTATAGTCGGACTCACAGTAAAAAAAAAAATTATAAAAGAAAGAGAGAGGCTGCATTTCCGCCAGAAAGGCGAAGCAATAATAGAGATAGCGAATTATAAGACAATTACAGGAAGGAAGATTACACGACGGAGAGACGCCAGTCTGCTGGCGATGCGAGTGGACTCAGGCTGTTAAACTGAGCTGTCTCCTACTATGAGGTCTTGTATATACTCATATACGGACATACGGTAGGTCTTTACTTCAGTGAAGAATTTTTCGAGATCACACGAAGTTTCTTCAAGTGCATCCGTTATTATATGTCTCCTACTATGAGGTCTTGTATATATACTCATATACTCATATACGGATATACGGTAGGTCTTTACTTCAGTGAACAATTTTTCGAGATCACACGAAGTTTCTTCAAGTGCATCCGTTATTATATGTCTCCTACTATGAGGTCTTGTATATATACTCATATACTCATATACGGATATACGGTAGGTCTTTACTTCAGTGAACAATTTTTCGAAATCACACGAAGTTCCTTCAAGTGCATCCGTTATTATATATATATATATATATATATATATATATATATATATATATATATATATATATATATATACACAGAGAGAGAGAGAGAGAGAGATGAGGGTCAGAAACTCCCCCTCCCTGAATATTGAAAACTGTCGGCTTACGCTACGGCGAATATTGGAACGCAACCGTGCACTGTAAAAAATACTATCAATCACTTTAACGGTGCCGCTTTAATCATTTTTTTTTTCACGAGCCACCGACGTCATTTCAACGAGACGTTTCTATCGCCGAGAGCAAGAGGCGAAAGGAGACAGTCACGAGTGGCACACGAAAAAGAAGAAGGAAAAAAAAAGGAGGGATATTGCTGGAGATAATAACGCGATTCGATTGTCCGCCGCGTCCAGGTACGTCGTGGTGTATATACGCCCGCCTCGCAATAAAATGGCCGCCTGCCGTCGTTCCTACGGCGAAATGATTGAAAATAAAGCTGCCAAGATATTTCCCGCCATTTACTGCAGCGTTTTGTTTTCCTTACGGCGAAATGCTTGAAAATAAAGCTGCCAAGATATTTCCCACCATTTACTGCAGCGTTTTGTTTTCCTTACGGCGAAATGCTTGAAAATACAGCTGCCAAGATATTTCCCGCTATTCACTGCAGGGTTTTGTTTCTTTTTTTACAGTGTATATAGTCATATAAGGTTGTCCACCAGTGTAGGTAGGCTCAAACGCCGCGTCACAACACCTGCCGGAGCGAAACGCCCTAAGGGCAGCGCGGCGTGGCAAAAAAAACAGCCTCCGCTTCGCCAAGTCTCGCGGTTTCGCGAACGCCACGCGCTAAGCCTTCGCCCAACGAGACACACAAAAACACCGCGAGGAACAGGCAGCGCCGCCGCTGCGAGGCTCCACGCGACAGAAACCAGCCGCGGGGAGCCAAAGCCAATCGAGTTATACGTCACGCTGTAGGCGACGAGGGTGGGGGGGGGGAGGGGGACGGAAGGGGAAGAAAAAGGAAGATGCGCGTAATCTTGTCGACACGCGGCCGGTCTTTACGCTTCCCTCCGTAAGCCCATTTCCGCGTGGACGGATCTCGGAGGGAGATTGCGGTGCCTCGCCGGAATCCCTGCCACGTGACCGCGTGCGTCGTGGCTTGCACACAATTCGTCCGAAGCCTGTTGAGCGCGGGATCCGAGGACCGATGGAACAGCACTTCCCAATTTTTCCCGTTTCTTCTTTTTTTCTTTTCTGTTCCTTACTTCGTCGCCACTGCTGATGTTTCTTCGACGGCGCGCAAGAAAATGCTGTGAAACCATGCAAAACACGAAAGGTAAATAGCAAATAATAAATTGAATTTACGAGTTTTGTATTCAGTTCGGAGGTGGGCGAATACCAACTTTTTTTTTCGAATACGAATCGTAAGTATCGAGCGGAATATCGAGCAGTCAAACGCAGGCGCACGTATTTCCACCGGAAATATTTGTTTATGCATATTTACATACCATGTTTAGCTGACTAGTGCAAAATAAAAAAAATGAAATAAAAAACTGCTATCAGGGAAAGAGGATGTGATTTAAGCACACGATCACTAATCAATACTAAAGAAAGAAAGCAACTGCACCAGTATCCTCTCGGCAACTTTACCGCCTAGCCACAAACAATTATGAATGGCTGCTGTATGACCAGCCTAAATGGTTCTACGACAAGCTTAGAAACGCTGAATAAATGGTTGCTGAAGAAATAAAGGAAGTTCAAAGTCCGCGAAAAACGAAGAAAAAAATTAAAGACGAAAAGGAAAACGCTCGGGACCAGCCCAACTCAAGCGCACTCTAAAGAACCTCTGCCTGCCGTGCAATTCCGCTGACGGTGACGCAGTGGAGACTAGCGCGCAGGCAAAACGAAAGGGTTCGGCAAAGTTGAAGAGTTCTCTCCGCGGAATATTCTAAGTACGCCTCGAGGAGCCGAGCGGAGGAGCACACACAGGAGAGAGAGAGAGAGAGAGAGAGAGATTTAATGATTAAAAAAGGCAGAGAGATAGGCCTTTCAGGCGCCTTCCTCTAGCCAGCTAATCTGCGCTGGGAAAAGAGGGACGAAGAAAGAGGGAGATGGAAAGAAAAAGGCAACGCACCCGCGCATAGGACAAGTACAAATGCGCCGGGCAATAAAAATACAACACACGGGAGTGCAAGGATGTTCCGCTAGAGAGTGTTTACCTAACCTTTGAGAAGATGAGTCAGCGCTTTTCGAGCGGCGCTACTTAGCCTGGCGGTCGCTGCATCGACCGCCTTTCTTTCCGGACTGAGGCGCATCGTGTATTTTTGGTCTTCGCGCTAAGATGCAGGCCCTATTTCTTTTCTGTTTTTTTTTCTTTTCCTTTTCGCCTGTGTATTGACTGTGAACATGCGCTGCCTTTTTCCAAGGATTAAAGACAATCCGTGAGTGAAATGGCTCTCCGGAAGAAAGTGGTCTACAAATGAAGCATATTATATATATACATATATATATATATATATATATATATATATATATATATATATATATATATATATATATATGCATTCATGCAGGGAAAGTTTAAGTACGTTAAGTAGATACGTCTTGCTTCTAAGACGTTCGTCGTCTCTTTTCTGCACACACACACGCACGTGCGTGCGTGCGTGTGTGTGCGTGCGTGTGTGTGTGTGTGTGCGTGTGTGTGTGTGTGTGTGTGTGTGTGTGTGTGTGTGTGTGTGTGTGTGTGTGTGTGTGTGTGTGTGTGTGTGTGTGTGTGTGTGTGTGTGTGTGTGTGTGTGTGTGTGTGTGTGTGTGTGTGTGTGTGTGTGTGTGTGTGTGTGTGTGTGTGTGTGTGTCCAGGAAAGAGACGACGAAGTTTTTGGAAGCAAGCGGTGTTTACTTCACGTTTTTTCGGCTCGTGGACCAGCCGAAACCATGGATGGTACCAGTTTTAGATATATTAATTGCCGAGTTTTGCGGCAATTAATATATCTGCATTGGCATGCATTGGCATTCCAGTTACTTCTTGTGCTTCAACGCTGAAACGACATTCTTTTGGGAATGTAATTGGAACGACGGTGCACTATGGATGGATGGAAACAACTTTATTCTGAATCCGGCAAGTTTGACGACCCGGGCTCAGGTCTCCCATGAGGGGACTTCGAGGCCTTGCCTCGTCGCCGCCTCTCGGGCTTGCTGGACAGCCCACTCTTGTGTCTTGAGGTTGGAGCTGCGCAGAGCGGCGGCCCACTTCGACGCAAGAGCCTCCGGAGCTACTGCCATTGTAGCTGATGTAACCCGACACTCCCACAACATGTGTGACAGCGTCGCTCTAGTTGCCTGACATAATTTGCAAAGAGCAGTCGGGTATTGCGCGGGGAAAATGTGCTGCAATCGCACCGGACTGGGGAAGGTTTGTGTTTGCAATTGTCGCCAGATGACTGCCTGGCGACGTTTCAGCATGGGGTGAGGTGGGGGCAGCAACCGCCTGCCTAGCTGGTAGTGCTTGGTGATGTCATTGTACCTGACCAGGCGTTCTCGCGTGTTTTGAGCCAGCAGTTCTGAACTCGAAGAGGCGGTCTCCGATTCTGCGCGGCGGGTCAGTTCTCGCGCAGAGCGGTGTGCTACCTCGTTCAAGTTAATGAGGCCCTCATCGGTGGGGGTGGCGACGTGCGCTGGAAACCATATGATGGCGGTGTTATCTAAGTGCTGTCGACCAGCTTTCCTTAGAATCTGGAGAGCTTCGGAGGAAATGCGCCCCCGCGCGTAGTTGCGAACTGCGGATTGTGAGTCGCTAAAAACTACCTCGCAGAGGGGGTCGGTAAGCGCAAGCGCAATTGCTACCTCTTCTGCTGTTTCGGGGTATTCTGTTGCGACACTACACGGGTGCACTATTAGTGCAAGTTTGACGGCGCATATCTCGTCGATGGTGTCATCCACATAATTTCATAGTGGACCATGTCCACTATGACCATAGTGGACATAGTCTCAACCGCTGAAATTCGTAAATTGCAATATGTGCGGTAAGGTAATTAATTAAAACTCAATTAATGAACGCCTGTTATTTAGTCGATTATGCAGTTCCATTATTTGTGCAAGTAATTTTCGCCTCAACCAGTAGACCAGCTCATGGACTTTAGCTGTGCAATCAGCCGCAGACAACTTCTTAACAAAAATTGAATGTGTTCGCTGAAGCACCCTGTATGTATACATAAAGCCAGAAGACGCGCTTCAAATCTGTAAGCGCAAAAGTACTAAAGGCCCACGTTGAGACACCGCTGCTTCTCAAGCGAAACTACTGAGAAGTGCTGACCCTATCAACAACAAAACTGAACTTGCTGATGCCTTACAAAATGGAAAAGTCGCCCGCCATTTTTGGACAGACGGCCTAATTTTATAGTTATTTTTTTTTCGCGAGTACCACGCTTTCACGTTTAGCTTGTAGGTTCAGCTAATATTGTCTCGAGCAATTATTCAACGAAAAAAGGCGGATGTACAAAAATAAATAAAGAAAGAAAGAAACAGGAACCTACCGGAAGACAAATCTCATTTTCTGCTTCCTTGAATCCACAAATATCCAATTATCTTCTCTTTTTTCTTGTTCTTTTTAATCGTTTTACGAGAGTCTTCTCAAAGATACTCTAACTTTATAACCCACACCGGCCTTGTACGCCTCAACGAGGCAAAATGCCCGCGGGTTACAAGTGCGGCCGCGGTAAAGACCGACACGAAGTAAAAATACCAAGCGAGTATCAATGGCGATGAAATGCCTTTTCAGCGCATCACTTAATAGTGTTAGCGACCAACAAGAACCGCCAGCAAGAAACGTACAACTAATATAATTGCGTTGCCGAGCGAAATGCTACGGTTAATTGCTCGGCACTGAATCGACACATCTTCCATCTGCAATGAAAAAAGAAAGAAAGAAAGAAAAAGGTACCGTGCTTTGCGCTCAAACAAATTAAGAAGCTATCCGCAGGCGCTACCGTGCCAGCGACGTCAACGGAAAGCAGACGAAATAACACAGGGACCGGAGAATTAGTCGTCTGGAAAAGTGACTCGAGAGCCGGAAATGGAAACGCTAATGTGCCTAACGATGCCACTCGGGCGCCGGACACCAACTGCTATTTTTCGCAAGAAACGCGCTCTAAATTCTGGCAAAGTTCAATTTGAACGCCCCTCTCTAAATCATACAAGCTCGTTTAGGCTATCTGTAAGTGCAGGGACAAAGAGGGCCACGCTTTTGTAGCGATGCCTTTTTCGGTGCTATTCCTTTTTTTATATTTTTCGCGCTTCTCGTCTGTGGTCAGAGCGACGCTACACCCGCGCTATCAATGGGGTCGGCCGGCCGCAAACGGTGGATGATAAGAGTGGCACAGCATCGAGCGGAAGACGTTGCTACAAAATCGTGGCCCTCTGGTCGTATTCTGGAGGGCTATTCTTTTTCACTTATTTTTGTCCTTCAGTCCTTCGCCATTGGCTGACATGACGCCAGGTCTTCGTTATCACCGCTATCGGCCACTGGCTCCCACGGGCGATAAGAAATTGATAAACTCAAAGGAAAATAATCATGCCACGACGACGGTGATGATGATGATGATGATGACGACAACGACGACGAGAACGACGAGAACGACGACGGGGCAACTCAGCCGGTATAATGTGAAAATTCCTTTTTATCCTGAAGCAAGGTTTGGGTACGGGCTAGTTGGTATTCCATTGTTTCGAACATCACTCATCGATTTTCGATTTTATTCGTTTCTTATCTTATCGAACAAGGGTCATGGCCGGCGCGATCCGGACCAAAAAGTGAGCGGAGCTCCGCTCTGACCACCAACGAAGCGCGAGAAGGAATAGCGTTGCGTTACATTACCCAGGACCTGATTACTCAAACCTGTATCATCGTGACAGCGACCAAGGCCTGAAACCAGGTTTTCCTTTTGCTATAACCTTTATTATGGCGAAGCTCTTAATACTATTAGAATCATTTTGCGCGTTCGCAAAAAAGGATGCACAAAACAACTACAATACTAATATAATATAATAATAATATATGGGGTTTTACGTGCCAAAACCACTTTCTGATTATGAGGCACGCCGTAGTGGAGGACTCCGGAAATTTACACCACCTGGGGTTCTTTAACGTGCACCTAAATCTAAGTACACGGGTGTTTTCGCATTTCGCCCCCATCGAAATGCGGTACTAATATAATATAAAAGAGCATTATAATATAAAAGAGACGTAACTGAACGAAACTCTGCTGCAATACGGGGGATCGACATCGAATATGGCACAAGAATGGGAAATAAAGATCTAAAAGAAGATTTGAAACGTCCAGATATACAGGGTGTTTCGCATAACTTTAGCCAAACGTTAAGAATAGGCAAGTGCCTCGTAGCTGGACCGAACCAACGTAGTGTTGTTTAATGTCGTTTGGAGATTCTTAGATTATTATCATTTTTTTTTTGCACACCGCCTTATTAGCTAACTAGTCTTCCTTAATTTATCAACTTCTCAAATATTAGAATTAGATTAGAAGTGTCCATGAGAAAATTGTAGATCAACATGAGAAATTCCCGATACAGCTTTCTGTTGCTCAATACGTGCTACATAAAAGAGGGTTTCCGAGCTTGAAAGAAGCCCGCGAATACACGGAAACTGCCTCGAGCGGCCATTTTGCGTGTACTCGCAGGGTTATTTCACGCTCGGAAAAACACTTTTATGTGAGGAATATCAGAAAAACACTCGTATATAACGAATAAAACGATAAAAGTTCATGCGCAAGGAAGTACAGTTGTTAAATGCTTTTATGTAAGGATACATTATAAAAAGATGATTATGAACAGCACATTTCAGTGCAGGCATAATTCAACTTGATTGTGTTGTTCATATAGGAGGTTGTGGCCAAGTACTGCACCAGGGTGGCCAATCCTGCTCTGGTGAGGGAGTGCGTTACCGGTTCTGGCCACCGGGATCAGGCCACACTCCAGGCCTGTTTATGCAATTTTATCAACACGCGGATTTTTTTTTAAATCAGGTGGAAAATTGCCGGCACCGGGATTCGAACCACGGACCTCTTGCACGCGAGGCGGGTGTTCTACCTCTACGCCACCGCTTCCTCTTTTTTTTTCTTTCTTTCATGGTATTTATTACAGTAGCAGCAACGCGATATTCACCAGTTGTGCATAGTCAGAGAATGGAGAGCACAATCATAGTCACTCAGAGAAAAGGCATCGTTCATACAGTGGGTAGAAATGGGGCTTCACTTTAGAAGGGTGGTAAGGATAGGCACCTCACCAAAATGGGGTACCAGTCCGGCTGGGTATCAAGTCCATCATAAACCTGCTTTAGGTGTAGTGTCATTTGGATGAAATTCACCCTTGTAGGTACAACCGTTTCGGCGTTTCGGTCCATCATTCGCGTTTTCCACAAACTGTGCATTCCGATGAGAAAAAACATATCGAAAGGTGCACTATTATCAGCGGTCGGCAGCAGGTATCGCACAGTATGAGCGTTGATGTCAAAGTCTTTCTTCAAAGTCCGTTGGAGGACATCCCAAAATAGTATGGCGTCGGTGCAGCTAATAAAACAGTGTTCAATCGTCTCTGGCACGTCACAAAGGCGACAGTTAACAGAAGAGACAAAGATACCCTTTTTCTGTAGCCATGTTTTAACCGGTATTGTTTCACTATGAAAACCAGTTTACATTTGCTCTTCGGTAAAACAAGGATGCCCTATGTCCCCATTACTATTCGCCCTTTATCTAGAACCGCTATGCTTAAGCGTAATTCAGTCGAGTGACATCCATGGCTTCAATATACTGGGTAATGAAGTAAAGGTCTTAGCTTATGCAGATGATTTAGCGTTCTTCTGCACGGATAAGTCCAGTGTTGAAAAGGTAGTATCAACAATAGAGGAATTTGGCAGCGTATCAGGAGCACGAATGAACTCCGCAAAAAGCTTAGGCTTATGGTTTGGCGCATGGTGCTATACACCAGAACAGTTTGCAGGCGTTAATTGGACCGGTGTCCCGCCAAAGTATCTCGGCGTGCCGCTAGACGCATATAAATTAAACGCCACCGCTTCCTCAATTTCTCAAGTTTCTCAATTTTTATGTGCATATTTACAACAAAGTTGTACTATAATCACAATGTCAACCAGAAAATTAACGCCAACACAAGTTTTGCTTCTGTGACCACTAACGTAGGTGAATACGCAGCCTCAGCTTTGTGTAGGTGGGTATATACCACCACCATCTTGCTGACTGCTTACTTGTGGTCCGCGCACGTGTTCAGGCACGGTTGGTTTACTTTCTCAAGGTATTCAATGAGGGATCGGAGTCGCCACTTCTTCGTGGGCACTTTCTTCAGATGCACACTACGCAATAACGCTCGCCAAGCGATTTTCGTAGTTTTTCAGTGCGGATCACTTCACTGCTTGCACAGATCACGTTCCGCCCGTCACTCATATATTCCTAGACTCTGCCCCCAAAGCAGATCGTTTTCAAGATAGAGCCTGGGCGGCGGCGCCATACGTAGTTGCCGCCGGAGTATAACGTACGTCCTCCCTCCCTCCCCTAACCCCGGTGGCTTGCGCGCGACCGAAGACGACGCGCACAGATCAAGTTCCGCCCGTCACTCGTATATTCCTAGACTCTGCCCCCAATGCAGATGATTTTCAAGATAGGGCCTGGGAGGCCGCGCCATACGCAGTTGCCGCCGGAGTATAACGTCCTCCCTCCCTCCCCTAACCCCGGTGGCTTGCGCGCGACCGAAGACGACGCGCACAGATCAAGTTCCACCCGTCACTCGTATATACCTAGACTCTGCCCCCAATGCAGATCATTTTCAAGATAGGGCCTGGGAGGCCGCGCCATACGCAGTTGCCGCCGGAGTATAACGTCCTCCCTCCCCTAACCCCGGTGGCTTGCGCGCGACCGAAGACGACGCGCACAGATCAAGTTCCGCCCGTCACTCGTATATTCCTAGACTCTGCCCCCAATGCAGATCGTTTTCAAGATAGGGCCTGGGAGGCCGCGCCATACGCAGTTGCCGCCGGAGTAGAACATCCTCCCTCCCTCCCCTAACCTCGGTGGCTTGCGCGCGACCGAAGACGGCGCGCTTCCTCCCTGCTTTCTTTCCCTTGGACGCCCTCACTTTCCTCCCTCGGAAGCTTTCACTCGCACATACAGCATACGGCGCGCGGCTACGGTTTTATCGCCCTTGGAATTTATAGGGAACATCATGGCTACGGCGAAGGCAGAAATGCGTCAGGAGTGTCCATATAACTGCTATCGGAATAATAAATCTAACCGTCTGCTCTTATTTCGAAGACTTTCGGCAGACAAACACTCTATACGCGCACGTGCACACTTTTTGTTTTCTTATTACAATACAACGCGCATGAAAGTGCCCATCTACGTTACTTAATTTAATTAGCTAGCAGACATTTAAAAATAAAAATCTGTTGAAAAGAACTCATATGAAGACGCACACGTGTCCCAGCAGCTGGAGTCTAAAGCACATGTGTGCCTTAAAGGGACACTAAAGGTAAATATTAAGTAGAGCTAGATTGAAATATTAGGCTTGTGAAATAACGAATTCTTAATTCCTAACGAAAACAGAGCTTTTGTAAGCGAGAAAATGTAGCTCAACTTAACATTTTTCTTTAGTGTCCCGTTAAGAAAAATAGAGGTCCGCAGGAAGCCTGCTAACAACTACACAGAACACTTTTCACTTTTCCACTTAGGACAAAATTTGCTAACGACAATGTGACATCCTGAAACTTAAGGAACAAAGCAGCAATCTCCTTTCTGCTCTGCTTTCCTTCCTTACTTTTTTATACTTTTATCCTGGCTCCCCAGTAAACGTTCTATTTTCCGTCTCAACAATTCCGTACAAAACAGCGAAGGCCGAGCCCGCGTAAGCCGATCACCAACGATAACCGTCTGCGTGTTTCATAGAATTTCCTACAAAATATCACCTTCGAGATCTCGAAGGCCATCCAGTTGCAGATAACGGAGGTCCGTTATCTGCAACTGGATTTGTACCCACTGTGCGGTACAAATCCTTTAGTGAAGCTTCCATTTAGTCCGCGTCGAGCGAAAGGCGATGTAGAAGCCTTTTTTCTGTTCCTCTTTTCAAATTGGCTGACGTGACCCGCAGCCTTTCCTGCAGTGTACCGAGTTTGTGATACAAAGTATAGCCTACAAAAGGCTCAAAAGTGTTTTTGTGAAGACACATGCTCAAAGTTAAACCGTCAAGAAGAAAAGCGAGAGAGAGAGAGAGAGAGAGAGAGAGGGAGGGAATTTTTTTTAAAGCAGATACAAGGTAGCAGACGGCATATCGACTTCTACAAGAGACAGCGTCGTCTGCTTTTCGCGACACTTTTTTTTTCTTAAGCAAGCCGAAGACCCACGTGGCTTCAGCACTGGAATCAGCAGAAAAAGGAAGTCGCAGAAATAACCATAGCGGTGTGGAAAAACTAACAACGCCCCCTCCCGGAAGAGCAAAAAAAAAAAAAAAAACACGCGCGGGTCTTCGTTCGCGCTTGTGTTCAAGCCGGAAGTGGACTGACTCCACGTGTACAAACAGAGACAACATTCGTGCTCTTCGCAGAAATCGCAGTGAATGAAAAACAAATGAATCGAGAAATTACGACTTTCGAAATAGCTTTTCATAAGATACCCGCTGTTCTCTGGCACGCCACAGAAAAGAGCAATCAACTACATTGGACTACTGCGCACACAACCGCAATCACAGTAGCGCAAAAAGAAAGAAAATAATAATAAACAAATAAAAGAAAAGAAGGAAGAAAAAGTCGCAGTTTCGCCCGAAAGACGAAGCATAGATAGCGATAGCATATGAGTAGACAGCTATGCGAAGAAAGGATACTACTTTTATCGGCCGTATAAGCTCGTAAACATTCGCTTACTAAGTAAATTAATAAGCATGGCGTCGCGCGCGCACAGGCAAACACAAACACATCTCACTCGATGAGCGCGGACACTCGCTGTCAAAACGCTAGCAACGCTAGCGTGAGGAAGATCGGCAGCAGCAGCGAGCGAATTGACCTTCGTGCTGCCTCTCGCTTCAACGCGAACGAAGCGTCGAGAACACAGCGCACACGAAGCTATGGGCCCTCGACGCACATAAACTCTGCACTGATGGCAGATCGCTTTCAATATGGTGCTCGCGCGACCGTGCTCAGCAGCGTCGTACGCAGCCGCCGCCGGTGTCGAACGATAACCGACCGGTTGTCGACCCCGGTGCCCTGCGCGCGGTCGAAGACGGCGTGCTTCCTCCTCGCCTTCCTTCCTTACGCGCGCGAGGTCAAGCTACCATCCACGGCGCATGCGCGCACGCTTTCACTCGCAGCTACAGCATACGCCGCGCGGCCACGGTGTTATCGCAATTTGAACTTCATATGGAACACCACGGCGGCGGCGACCACTGAAATGAGCCCGGAGTGGTCATGTAATTGCTGTCGCAATGATAACTGGAACTTCACAACACGTCGTCTATTAGTAAGAATACACTCCACTGCTTTAGCGCCATCGATAAAACTGAGATTTGGCATAAAAGCCGGGAGACCAGATCGCTATGCGTACATACCGGCACAATTGCGCTTTTTAACATAAAGTTGACGCAGCTATATCGCATGATTACGAGTCTGGTTAACCTAATATACAGTTTGTAAATTGTTGACAGTGTACCATATAGTTCCGGGATACGGGTCTTGTGGCACGGTTGTAGATCATAATTGTAGACTAGTGTCACTGCCGTCCATTTCCTGCCTTTTTTTATTGACCTGTACATATAAGCATACGTCCTTTCATTCTGGTCGTAAGGCCGAACCGCAGCAGTACGTACGGCCTGATATGTCGACTTTCAGGCGAAAGCTGACGACACGTATTTATTTGTATGTTTCTCCCTTCTTTTTTTGCTCAATGGCATTGCGCCAGCTGCTGCGTGTTTTTTATGTTCGTTTTTCCAAGGAAATGCGGTACGGAATGCGCTGACCATGACGGTTCGTCTGTCTGTTGGGAACAGTTTCTTGCACTTTGTACGTACAGACAGAAGCACTATTATTGAAGTTCTAAACATTAAACACGTGCTCTGGATGTGCCCCTCTTTACACGGAAAACATCAAGACGTTGAACTTTACTCCATGATCGAGAGGCTGGTCCTACTACATCAACTCAAGGCTGTCCAGAAGGCCCACGACGCGGCGGTGAAGCTTGGCTTCCCCATCCCTACGTCCCTCTCCCTATAAAGCAGGGGCGGATTCCTTCAGGACCTCAATGAAGTTTATCTATCTATCTATCTATCTATCTATCTATCTATCTATCTATCTATCTATCTATCTATCTATCTATCTATCTATCTATCTATCTATCTATCTATCTATTAAGAACGTCCGCTTGAAGCAATCGCCTGTGTCGCCGCGTTGAGACTCGCAACGTCGGAGGCATGCTGGTCGGAGCGGGCGTGGTGGGGGGGGGAGGAGGGGGGTATATTCCCCGTGATACCCAACGCGGCGCGAGAAATACCGGCGTCACGCAGGGCACTATCGATCGCGACTGGCTCCTCTACGCGAAAAAGACGCCAACAGCGATAGAATTTTTTTTTATTCACTTATCGTACCCTCACAGCCTTTCAAGGAGAGTGGGTTGCAGCAGGCATCACATATATCACAACAGAAAAGAAAGGAAAACAGGATCAGGAGTACAAGCTGACACACATAATAATTGGACATAATTACAATGAGTAGGAAAATATAAACTGTTAGTAAAATCTGACATGTACAAGTACCGGAAGTTTTATTCTAGAGAGGACTGCTGGCTAAGATGACATTTTGAAAGGAGGCGTTACCACTGACGGAAACAATGTTTGCGGGAAAGCGGCTCCACTCTAGTGACGTCAGAGATGGGAATGACTGGAAGAACGTATCTGGCCTGCAAGAAGTGACACGAACATCATAAGGGTGATCAATGCGATATTGTTAAGATGGGACGCATAAAGTCGAGCTCAAAAGGATGGAAACAAAAGGACGGTTTTCATAGCTGTTACGATGGCACTTCTGCTAACTTCGAGAGAATGAAACGGGCACGGCAACTTATTGACGTAGTTATACTGTGTTAAGTTTAATATATTAGGGTCCCAGACTGACGCAGCATATTCTAACTTCACCCGTATCGATAACTTTAAAGAGCCTGGAGCATTTAAAAAAAAAAGTTTCGTATTAAGTAACAAAGAGCGAGGTTAGCATTACTCGCTGTAACTTGGGTAGCTCAGACAAGGTTGGAAGTGATATAAATTCCGAATTGCGAGTTGACAGGTTTAAAGGTTATTTAAATAGTACGTGTAGGCTCAATGGCGATTGAAAGAGTCCCGTGTGACTGGGGTATAACAGAGAGAGAGGAAGGCCTCAAGCACAGTGGTTGTGAGCTTAACTAACTTTGGTGGTGATCCAAAACATCGGAACTTCGCACGCTCTGGACAAAAACACGCTTGACGCTAACTCACAATACAGTTTACTTCGAAGCCCGTCACCAACTTCATGACAGAAGGCATCCAGGGCCGATGTAGAGGAACACGTGCAGGAAGATTGAGGGCGTAAACGTAGTTGCGATCTTAATTTTTTTCGGAGTTCAAAAACGTGAGTTTGTGCAGCGCGAATACAGAGAGCACGTGGAGAAATACAGGCAACACGAACGGGCGCACGATTTCCGACGGTTCGCTTATGGAAACCATCCATACAACTTCATAAATGCAGACGCGCGTAATCAAACAACAAATTACCATCTAGGATTGTCATCCAGAAACTGAATTTTTTTTGTCACACATACTTTAACTAGGGGGAACACGGGGAATGCAGGAGATGGAAATTCCAAGACGATGAGCAAGACGTGAACAAGCTGAAAGCAGGAGCCAACGTTTCGACAAGTGGACTTGTCTTACTAACTATATTCGCTATGCTAAATTTCAAGCTATAGGCAACAACACTAAGTTTCCTTTCTTGGCATATTTTCCTTCTTTTTCTTTTTCCTTTTCTTTCTTTTTTTTCCAGCCGGCATGCCAGACGGCGTTGACACGCCGGCTAACACGCGTGCGTTGACACGCGGTTGACAGACGGCCGGGCCCCTGCCCTTGTGCACAGCATTCCTTTATTTTCAATTCGACACGCTAACACACCTTCCCTCGTTGCCACACCCACCCACCTCACATCCTGTCCCATTTAGAAGAACCCCACCTATATATACTGTGGCTAGGAAAGCATACTACGTCGCTCTGAAGAAGGCAAGTACACTCGTCGAAACGTTGGCTCCTGCTTTCACCTTGTTCTCGTTTTGCTCATCATCTTGGATTTCCATCTCCCACCTTCCCTGTGTTTTCCACGTACTTTAATTAGAGACACTTACACAATTCACCACCACCACCACACTTACACAGTGATTGCCAGCTGTATAAATAAATGTGGGCTGCTTCAACTATCTCTTTCTTTCTCTCTATTTATCTTTTTTTGCATGCCACAATAAAATAAAGCTAAATATTGTGATGAATCAAGAACGGCGGCTCTCTATATGGTCATTTTCGGACGCGAACTGTGTGAAAGAGAGGCCTTCTGCAAGGAAAGGCAGACGCGTCGGCCAGGCTGCGGCCTAGCCTGCTACTCTGCAGAGGAGCAAAAGCGTTAGCAGCGCTGCGCTATATCGCGCAGAGCTGCTAATGGAACGGGTCCACTTCGACGTCGTGCAAATACTCTAGAACGTTCCACAGTGCAGATAGTCGCGCATTTCGGCAAAACGATCGACCGGTGACGCAAGATGTGAATTGTGCTCGTGATCGCAGACCTGCGACGGTTTCAAAATAAACAGGTAAATGTCAGCGCACGAGCGAAAAAATAAAGTAAAAGAAAGAAAGAGAACGACAAGAGACACGTATCACGTAGTCCCATCAACGAATTATTTCGAAACATTGCTGCCGTCATCGACGTTTTCAGAACGGCTATCAAAGCTTTCGGCTGAACCTGCGGCTTTGTTTTTGTGCGCGGCCTTCTAGAGTTCAATGAATCGCTCGAGCGACCATGCCGATGTTTCTGTGTTTTTGTGAAGCGCTTGCAACATCTAAACCTTTGGAATCCGTACAGGTAGGACGATGTGTCGAGTCAGCTTTGGGACAACACTTCGCAATGTGCTGAATGCGGTTTAAATCGTGGATCCGGGGCCTCAAAGAGGTGCGACGTAATTCTCATGCATTTCTCCCGCATTTACCACTAAATCACCACTGAATGTTCTGAGCTTGTCTTATTAGATTCGTCGGACGATCTCGCCGCTGCCACCATTTGAAGGAGTTGAAGGTCGTAGGAGAGGAACTCGGTAAACAGGATTTATTTACATTATTTACATCTTAGACAAGACATACATCGACAGTCTAGCGTGACTCCCATATGGAGCCCGCAAGACTAACATACAGCAAACAGCTTACGAGCACACAGCTCACGAGTACATTTCTAGCACGACAACGAGCACACAACGAGCACGCAACGAGCACGCACAAGCAGCCGACAATCTCTGCTTATAAGCACTTGGTCCCCCCTTCATTCCAAGCGGACGGAAACGTTCGTCCAGTCATCGTTCGACGTCAACGAAGATGACCCGCCCTTTTGGAGGTGCAGGAGGGCTCACATACACGTGCCGCACACACACACTGGTGTAAAGGTCCGGAGCCGACGTCAGAGGGGCTTCGTAGAACTCTGCTCCGTCCCGGGTTGCCCGGCCGTGTACCACATTGTCTTGTGTTTCGAAAAGCTCATGGGGAGGTTCCGCCAATTACCTCCCCTCGAGAACTCCCCTGAGCTGACCCCGAGCCACGTGGCTGCCGGTTATCCGCAGTTCTCTGAAGTGCGCCCTGTCCGGTTGGATTGGAACCCGTGCAGCGGGCTGAAATAGCTGGCAGGTTGCCAACCCGTCCGGCCATTCCTAACAGTCTGTACTTGAACTGACCGCTCTCGTGGTAACATTCCCCATTAAAGCGACACTAATTAAATTAAAGATCTGGGGTTTTACGCACCAAAACAACGACCTGATTACGAGGCGTGCCGTAGTGGAGGACTTCGTATTATTTTCGACCACCTAGGGTTCTTTAACGCGCACCCAATGAACGGGCGCTTTTACATTTCGCGCCCATCGAAACGCCCTCGCCGCAGCCGAGATTAGATTCCGCAACCTACCGCTTAGCAGCGCAATGCCAATGTCACTAAGCAACCGCAGCTGGTAAGGGTCACTAAACAGAAACACTTAATCAGGTTAGAGTGATGAAGAATTCTTGAAGAACTCTGGTTTCATTGATGTTGCGGTAATGGGTTGGTTATTGGAAAATGAAGTGACGGTCACGTTATCATCTTTTTTTTTATTTCGCGCCGCAACCTCAAGGCCTGTACGTAAGTGTGACGTCACAGATTGCGGAGTTTTCTTTTCACATTTCGGCAGTTTTGGTTGAGTAAATGTTCTTGACCCTTTCTAATTTTAGCATTTTGGCTCTTTTAAAATGTAAATTCAGTTCTACCGATGAAAATCTGACTAAACCCGAGCAGACAGCATCAAAATCCACGACGACACGGCTAGGTGATGCGGGAATTTCAAGGCGTCATCGTCACCTCTCTGTAGTTTTTGCTTCCGGCTTACCGACAGTCTCCTCCGGGTAAGAGTGGCTTCCATGTTTAAATTGTGGATGGGTAATTTACTCACACGGCTCAGGTCATTTTATTTCTTTAGTGACCATTTAAGGCGCCGTTTCCCCGTTCAATGCATAGTTGCCTGTGAAGCGCAAGCGAACCCAGAAGCGGGTTTCTCCGCACCATGCCTCTTACTGTGGGGAAGCTGTCTAGTCAAATACTAGGGGCACGCGAATATCCCGTACTTTCGGATAACGGTATTCGAGTAGAACAGGCAATATTCACAAATACGAATACTTTTCAACTAGTTTTCGAATACTTCAGAAGTCGACTGCGCGCGATCCAAAATAAAGGACGGGGGGGGGGGGAAGGGGGGAGTCAAGTTCCATTTCGGCTGCCGTAGTAGAAACGAAACACTAGGAGCTGCGTAGTGGAGCGTGCTACGTAACATAGGATGTCAGACCTTTTACAGCATAAGCTGTTATGGGCTCATTAAAACAGCCGTTTCGGGTGGCGACGGTGTCCGCAACAGCTATAGCCAAAAGTGCAAAAAAAAATAGTTCCCAGCGGGACCGAACCCCGGCCTGCTTTATGGGAATCAGCTACTCTACACTGAGCCACGCCAGCGCTTTTTTTATTTATTGCATGGAATTATGAGTAATGTAACTTCAAAACTGTTACATTACATCTGAACATACATGAGAAACAAATGCACATATGGTAGGCTGTCCAATGAAAGTTCAAAATTCGAGCAAACAAACACAAGCGTCCAGACGCGAAATCCCTTCACGAACGGGATCAAAGGTAGCAACCACACTACGCACTTGAGCAGCCTCTTGTTGAAAGACAGACCTTGTCAAGCGAGGTGGCTCGGCATGTCTGTCGATCATTCGGTTTCTCTATAATGAAGTGCTAATAACACAAACAAATCATATGGTGTATTATTGGCTGTCTTTTTGAAAGAAAGGAACCGGATACCATAAGATGTGAGAGGAAGGTGTTTTCGATAGTTCATTGTAAAATGTCCCAAAAATTTAATGCGTCACGACAAAGAATAAAGCAATGTTCTATTGTCTCGGGTTGACTGCAAAGCCTACAATTTTCATTCTAGGGTACATGTAGTCGTTTTTCCTGAAGCCACGTTTTAACTGGCAGGGTGGAGGTGTGCAGTTTAAAGAAAAATGTTTTCGCTGCTGGCGTAATGCGCATTCTACGGACACGGCAAAGAACACCTTGACCAAATAGAGACAGATACGGCTTTCGGTACACGGGTTCAGGGAAAAGGTTATGTACAAGTGCTACATTTCGCGACGTTCGATCAACGCTAAACAAATGTTCTTGAGTGAATCTCGCTCTTAAAAATAAAAAAAGTGTCGACAAGTTATTTTAGGAAGCCGTATAACGGCAGTTCTTGAGCAAAGTTCGTCGTGACAAAAAGAAAAAGGGAGGCGTGAAGCAAGACGTGTTCGATTAACTGCGAGAAGGAATGGATGACGGACGCGATTGCCTCAGTGCTGCACCCTAGCGCGCGAGGTGACGCGATGTGACGTTCGCGCCGCATAGCGTCGATACGGGCACGTCTTGCATTGCAGTTGCACATTATTACAACCAGGTAGCACGTCATGTGGCAGATGCAGAACTAGCGGTACAAAGCAGTTAAAGAAGGTCTCGGGAAGAAAAAGAAGGCTGTGGAAATGTATAAATCTTAAAATGTAATGAAAAATATGTGTGGCTTACCTGAATAATTCAACCAGGCTATGTGACTGTTTTTCACCGTCCCCGTTCCAAGGATTATCATCATTACCGTCGCATTGCGTCATTTGACTTGCGCGCCGCGTAGCGTCGATACGTACAAACTTTGCATTGCAGTTCCGTTATATTCCTTCATGTGCCCCATCATGTAGCTGTTGCATATAGCAGTTGCATGCTGCGCGTAGCTGGACCCGGTTAACTCAAGCACGCCGTGCGACTATTCGTCACCATCCTGTTTCGAAGGAGAAGCCAACAAACCATCATTATCATCATTAGAGACTTTTAGCAGTGCCTTATTACGGTACGGTAAGCGCGGTATACGGTACGGTATTACTGTTCCGTACTAAATTACCGCAATGACCGAAGACGTTTTAGCTGCGTGTGCCGCTCGATGCGTACGGTAATCTGATAATGATGATAGCGGCTAACATTGGGGCTTTACAGAGTACAATAACTATGCGCTGAGCGCGAAATATTCATTTTGACGAATACTAGAAAGCTTTAGCTTGTTCATACACGCATCATTTTTTTACAAAAGGGCCCGGCTACGGCAAACTTAGACACCAGTCACAAGGCCGGTGGCGACATCTTGTGACACTTCGTCCTGCAACACGTGAAACCTTTTGTTACATAGGTGTTTTTATCTAATCAATACATAAAAAAGGGTTTGTTTCTTGTAAATTGCACCGCTGCTGACAATTTACACCAGCAGATAAGTTGAATATAGTTAGTTACTGCAATAAAAACTCTGTGTCCCCTCTAAGTAAACTCTGCATCACTAGATGGCGCCACCTACCTGGGTTTTTTTTTTTTTATGCCACTGTTTACTTGTTGTCACTTCGTCGCCCCGCAGATGGTGGTTTAAAGTAACCTCTTGCCTTGGTATTATCATGGTAAAAAAAAAAGCACGCGAGAGGTGGACGCTGTGGCCGACATCAGCTTCTCACTGTTTTGGCTTGGTGCAGCTCAACTCGCGACACACGGTGCTAGCCGAGCCTTACCGCCTCGTATGCCGTACGGAAAGTCATACCGTACGGTACAGTTCGCGCATGCGCAGTCCTCGACCGGTACGGTATTACGCACTTACCGTACCGTATACCGTATTTTCCGTAGCACCGCTAAAAGTCCCTATTGTCATCAACAGCACATACCGTGCCACGGGTCAGGGTTTGAAGTCCCCTCATGGGAGACCTGAGCCCGGGTCGTCAAACTTGCCGGATTCAGAATAAAGTTGTTTCCATCCATCCATGACATGCGCGCCACGTAGTCTGGATACCTGTGTTTACTCTTTGATACACGTCAAATTCAGGACGAGCTCTCAGATTTTCTCCCATAATAAATACCTTCTCTCTCTCTCTCTCTCTCTCTCTCTCTCTCTCTCTTTGGTACAAGTTATGGTGCCTCCTCACAAGGGACGAACCGCTGCTGAAGAAGCGAATCACAGGGCTACGCGCGCGGCGGCAACCAGGCAATCTCAGGCTCAGCAGAGCGCTGTGCAGAGAGCAGCACAAGCCGTAGCTCGCAGTCGACGACGGGCGGACAGTTCAGATCGTTGTCGCGAGAACGAGGCGAAGAGACTTCGCCGCGAAGACCCTGCAGTGAGTGGCGCCGAAAAATGGAGCCCCCATTTAGCCGCTCATCCAGCTTGCGCTGTGACAGTGTTGCGTGTGCCGCGCAGGCCTGCGACTTCTTTCGGCGAATCCCCGACCATTCGCACTTAAATTTCGCTCAGATGTGGCTTTACGCAGGGGCTACCATGTGGTATTATCCATGGATGCTGCACAGAGGGTTTTCTCGCTTCGGGTTAACTTCGAATATGCTACTTTACAACATTATTTAGTATAATAATGACGCCATAAGCCATGACCACTCCCAACATTAAAAAGACCTGCTATTTGTTTTCTCTGCCCAATGACGCAGACGATGCCCACTTCCGATTTCTTTCTTTCAGCTTATTGGTTAATCACGCACATATATTGCCCTCGAGGCACGACAAACGCTGGTGATTAGCCTCTTGGCTCTGTCCTGACACCGCCGGGCACAGCAGCAACAGTAGTAACACACCGTGTGCACGTCAATAATAATTTGGAGGACGCTCAGCTTCACCTTTAAGAGGAAGCTTTAGCGCGGGTGCTCCTATCTGAATACTGTTAGGATCGGCCTGCAGGGGTACTGCTGCAGGTGCGTCGACCGATCCGGGCTGGTGGCGCCCTTCAGAGAACCAGCGAGGACAGCGCTAACCAGTCGTGAACTTCCTTTGAAGAACTTGACTACGGCGGCGTTCATCCACCAAGCGCCTCGTTCGGAGAACAGGAGAAAGGCAGCTCTGGAATGTAGAGGCGCCGGATGGGTTCGGGCGCGACCACCTGACTACGGGGACGCAGGACAATGGATAACACGACGGCCGCGCTGCAAAGGTCATCTGCCTTCGGAGGGGGCACTGAAACTTGTGTGTGTGCGTGCGTGTGTGTGCGTGCGTGTGTGTGTGTGCGTGCGTGTGTGTGTGTGTGTGTGTGTGTGTGTGTGTGTGTGTGTGTGTGTGTGTGTGTAAGCCGTCCCGCAGAGACGCGACTGGTCTACGGTGACGTCGAACGATGACGTCGAACGGAGTGTTTATAAGCAGCGATTGTCGGCTGCTAGGTTGTGCTCGTTGTCGTGCTCGAAATGTACTCGTGAGCTGTGTGCTCATTTGCTGTATGCTTCGTCTTGGGGGCTTCATTTGGGAGTCACGCTAGACTCTGTAAGTGTATCCCATGTTCAAATATATATACTGCTAATAAACCCTGCTCGCCTAAGTCCCGACGAAGAGTCAAGGTCCTCCCTACAACAACGACTGCCAAATCTTACAATACACGTAAACGGAAAATTCGTTTTTCTCGGCAACCCCTGCACCAAATTTGACGAGGTTTGTTGCATTTTAAAAGAAAAACTTAAAATATAGTGACCGTTGGTTTCTAATTTTTTATTTAGATCGTCATTTTTTTATTAATAATTCTCAGAAAACGAAACTATCACGTTTACAACTCTCCAACTCAGCAAGGAAAAATGATATCACGATTCTGTGAATTGCATCTGATAGTACATCTCAAGCGGACAAAAGTGATTTGTTACACATTTATTTAGAAAAAAAATTCGATAATATGGAAATACAGCTATTGCAGAACCTTTATAAACACCGTAACAAATTGACCTAGGATATAAGTTGACATATCGAATTTGTCCGCTTTGAATGATCTAATGGATGCCGTTTACATAACCGCGATACCTCTTTTTGATGCAGAGCTATTGATTTGTAAACGTCATGCTTCTATATTTTGTTTCTATATATTTATGTCACAGGGCGCAGGAGGTACGGAACGCAGCATGCCCACCAAGAAGACGGAACCGGACAGGCCCCAACTGCTCCTCACTTACCAGCGCACTCGTTGCACTGAATTCCCAAAACAAACACACACACGCGCGCGGTCAAACGAAATCGGGGTAACACCGCCACCCGCACGGAACCGTTCCCTCTACCGTGCCGTCCTGCAGCGCCGGTCGGAACGCGCACGCGCCCAGCACGAGTTCCGCGCTCATTTCGTATTCATGCAGCTGGAATACCGCGCACGCACGCGCCGGCACTCGACGCAAACTTTCGTTGACAAGAGCGCACGCTTCGGCAAGTTTTAACTCGGAGACCCCCGGACGTGGGGCGACACTCGCGCGAATAAGGAGAGAAAGAAAAGAAGAGGAATAGCGCGTATGACATCTTGGGGAGCCTTCGAACGGGCACGCCTACGCCTTGCACAGCCGCGTGGGGACACCGCGCATCTTCAGGTTGCGGGAGCATTCACGTGACGTCACGGGCGCCATCTTGTAGTCCTATTCAAAGCGCTCAACTTTTGTATATCGCTAGTTCCATGCAGTGCCACGAAGGCTATAACCAGTAAGCAGCGAGACCTGGCTGCGCGTTCTGAAAAGTGTGTGTGTATGTGGGGGGGGGGGGGGGGGGGGCAGGGGGGTTCCGCCTAGCTTTTCGTGAAGATTCTATTCAGTTTTGGCGTTGCGCAGAGGGAAACCTGAGGCTTAAACTTATGACAACCTCTTCAGGCGCCAGTTAACTGTTTCAGCGCATTTCCTTTTTGACTTTAGAAGCATGAAAGGCATATTCCTACAGAACGGATTATGAATTTTCATGAATTTTCAATTCTTCAGTCAGTTTATAGTTACGTTCACGGAATGCGGACTCCGTGGGAGAACTCCCTACCGGAACGCCGGATATGAGGACAGAGAGGACATATGAGGACATGTCCATCGCGTTTGGGGAGCGTCCATCCAGGGACTTGAAAGAAAAAAAAACATGCTTGATGCGCAAACACAGCGAAAAAACGACGAAAGAAGAGAACACGCTAGATGACACACTGACGTCGAAAGCAAACGAGATCCCGTCTGCCTTCCAATTCGTTTTAAACAAACTGGAATGTTGGAATATGCCATAATTATTTGGGACCCATTCACTTTAACCAATATTAAAAAACTGGAAAGTGTGCAGCGAAAGGTAGTTAGGTTTGTTTTTAATTCATACGGCCGTGCGTCTGTTGGTGAGCTCGTAACACGCAGTGGATTACCCCCGGTGACTGTGCGCAACCGTATCTGTCAACTAAAGTTCCTCTTTCAACTTGTAAACGGCCATTATAAGGTTAACACTTCCAAGTTCTTTACTTACTCATCAGGTTATAACACCAGACGAAGGCATGCTTTATCAATAACCCCCATGAACGCACGGAATAACTGTTTCAAATATTCTTTTGTTTTCCTAGGACAATAACAGACTGGAATAATCTTAATTCTGATATTGTTACCCAGAATTCCTTATCAATGTTTGAAAAATGCTTGCAAATGTTATGAATTCGTGTTCATTATTTGCTAGTACGTTTTTTTTTTCTTCTATGTTATGTATTCTTCACCAATGTCTGAAAATGCCTGCATATGTGATGAATTTTGTATGTGCTTACATGCTTGCGTATTTCGATGTATACCCACCCTGCTATGATATGATTTCAGATCGCGGTATCTATAAATAAGTAAATAAATAAATAAATAAATAAATAAATAAACACTTGGCGTGTATTACCGGAGCATCGCGGTCCAAGTCCGATATAAAAGTGTTTAAAGGTGTATGCGTCGTCGTCTTAAACACCGTTACTTTCATCGGTGAGTTTGCTTTCGATGCACTGTTTTCGCGCGCAGAAATGCGCACTCAGAACGTCTAACGGTGTCGATCTGTGAGCCCCGTTCCTCTGATTCTCTATTGTGATTAGGTGACGCGACCCACAACTTTTGCTGCAGCGAAGGGAAATCGGTGACACGGGGATACGCACAACGTGGAGACAGCCCTATCTATACACGAGCGAGAAACAAGGGAGTGCGACGCACCAGATAACAGCGTGCGCCCGAGCTGCACAAAACGCCAGTGAAAGGTGCCAGCGATGCCAGTGGCGAGCGTCAGTGATGTGTGCCGCTCGTCACTGTCACCAGGAGAAACCGCCACGGAATTGCGAGGCGTTCGTCTCTTGTCAAACGTACCACCGCAAGAAGGCGCCAAAGGACTCTGTTTATTCGACGCCGGCAAACACGCAGGAAAGAAACAAATATATGTGGGGCCCTGACGTCACGTTTTTATGCGAAGCATACTAGCCGCACAACCACGCTCTTGCTTGCTGCGCCGCGCGCGGCCGCGTAGCTACCATATGACGTCATAACATCTGCAAAAGCGGAGGCTCAACTCGTGCGCTCGCTTGCGGCCGCGTAGCTACATAGCCGGGTCTCAGCTCGTGCGCTCGCCTGCATGAGTTGTTTCTTCGTCTAGCCGAACCAAATATAGCCAAGCAACAGCAGTTCACCAGGCTAAACAGTGGTTCAACAACTAAAATAAAGGCTAGTATGCTTCGCATCCTGGGCTTAACCTTAGCTAAGCCACAGCCATTTTTGAAGCCGGAAGTGCAATCATGTTGGTGTGCCACGTCCCCTTGCGCCTCCAATAGGCTTGCCGGAGAAGACGGTGTTAGATACGGGACCGTTTCCTGAGCCTACTTCGAGTTCCCCCGACCACATCGAATCGCACCACAGCTAATTAGGGACCATTCCTAGAGCATCCCTTGATTCATCTCTCTCGAACTTCTTGCCGCGGGCCGCAGCGTCCGAGTTGCTGCCGGCCCGTAATGACTCTACGACTGTTAATTGACTCTCACTGTTAATAATGTAAATAAACCTCCCAGAGTTTTCATCCCGACGTTCTCCTCAACTCCTACAACTGGTTGCTAGCGGTGGGATCGCCTCCAAATGCATCAACGGGCGCGAGCTCTGAACTTGCGTTGTTGCTACGAGCTGCCAGAAGTCTGTGCCGCTGGCGCACGCCTAGGCAACGCCTACGAAAATTCTGCAACAGATTTAGTGAAGCACGACCCGCTCTTGAGTTTTTTTTTTTCCTTCCGTGAGGCGTCGAAGTACACGACGAAGACCTGCGCGGCGAAAACAGAGCACGGATTCTGTCCCCGTCGCAGATGGCTTTCAAGATACAGGGGACCGGGCGGGTGCACGCGGCCGCCCAGAGTAGAACGTCCGCCCCCCTTCCCTCCCCCGCCCCGAGCCTTGCGCGCGACGCAAGACGGCGCGCTTCCTCCCCGCTTTCCTCCCTTGAGCTGCGATTGCCTCGACCTTTGAATATCGAATATTTTAAATTTATAAAGAAGGTCAAATATCAGGCTCTTTATTGCAAGAAGGATTACAATAAGGGACAGTTGATCATACAATGTAGCGGACAAACGCGCCTTTTTTCTCACAGGAAGAACGACTTTGAAGCGAGTAATCAGTCATCGACTGACGAGTATCAGTCATGTCGACGGACATAGTGACGGACGCCAGTTCGTAACGAGGCAACAGATGTCAGCAATCGTTTGTTACATCCTACGCAAAGCCACGTTGGGCGAGAGGGTTAGCGTGAAAGGAAAAGTACCGCTGGGAGGGAACGTTATCACGAACGGAAACGTCGGCACGTTTGTGCTCGGAAGCAAAGATAAATGCGCACACAAGCAGATATGTTACAATACCACGATATAGACTGTTTACCAAATAAACCAGCCTCTACGCGGCACCCCGTTGTGAGGATTGGGAGGTCAATCCCACCGCTCGTAACCCATATCAGGATTGGAGTCGGGCATAAATTGGATGGTAGCTGGCCCATACCGTGGTACAACTTATCCACGCTGAGGACGTTGTTAAAGGGAAGGACTGCTTCTCACCGATAACGAGGAATGTGGGTTTATTTACAGTATCTACATAAGGACGTTGCAGTTCATCAGCCTAGCATGACTGCGAGGGAAAGTACTCTGAGCAGCCGCACAACAGCGGTTTATAAACACTCGGTCCTCCCTCGATCCCAAGGTGAGGGAAACGCTCGCCCACTAGATGAGCCGCCTCTCTGCCGGAGGGTCACACACACACTTCCGCACAGGTTCACAGCCCCCACCGACGTCAGACGGTCTTCGCAGAGCTCGGGGCTTACGTCAGGAAAGGCGCATTTTATTCCCCGAGCTGACCGCCGCAGCGCGGCCGCCGGTTGTCCATTGTCTTGCGTCTTGAACGGCGCATGGGAAGGAGCCTCCGTAGACGTTCCCTCGGCAACTCCTCGCGGCCGACCGGGCCGGCGGTGGCGTGTTTAGTCACAAAGCCTTGTTCGTCGAACTCATCTCGGCAATCCCGCGACGCAGAGTGGCAAGGACGCGGCATTGTCCTCCGCACACAGTAGATTTAGTGACGCCGTTTGGCTAGAGCGTAACGGTGACTCTCCAAGAAAAGTTGACGCCGCTGTCGCAACTGGCTGGCAAAACTTGCACCTCAGCGGGCCGTTCTGAGCACCGTTCGAAAGTCAGACAGACAAGACAGACAGCCTTAACCCTTTTCGGGTGTGAGCTAAAGATGCATTTACACCCTTTCTTCTTTTTTTAAGGGTGTAAATTATTTCACAGTGAACGCGCCCTGCAGTATCACGTGTTCACTGACCCAAGTTTTCAATTCGGACATAGATCTAGAGGTCCAAACATACCCAGTCGCCCAAGCTGTTGTCGACTCTACAAGACTGCAGCAGCCAACGACCGGCAATCGCAAAGTGAGGGCACAAGGCACAGAAAGCTTCGCTTTAGAACCCGTATATATGACCCATGTCAAATAATACCATATGAATATATGGGGACTGTGTGTGTGCGTGTGCGTGTGTGTGTGTGTGTAACCCGTACATTCCCTTATATAATATGGAGAATGTACTGGAGTAATGGAATGTCATGGAGAATGAGAATGTATGGAGAACATGGAGAATGGAGAAAAATACAGATTCCGGGTTTCACGTCCCGGAACTGAGCAGCGGGCAAAGCGGGACGACGTAGTGGGGGGGGCAATCGGTCTAATTTTGACAACCAGCGTGTGTTTAACGTGCGCCCGCCCAATGCACTATACATACGTGAGTGTTTTTGCATTGCGCTCCCCTCAGAACGAAACCTCCGCAGCCGGGGTCGAACTTGCGACCTCCTGCTCAGCAGCGCCACTGCGTCGCCGCGGTTGGTGGTGCTTTTTTTTTCTTTTTCTAAACACCGGTATTATTACTGTCTGCTTCAGCAAGCGCCAACCAGAAACGCGACACCATTGCTACGTCTCCAGTCAGCTGCACAACGTCATTCGCCCCCCCCCCCTTCTCTGTTTGCGAATTTTCCCCGGGTACGGGAACAGATCACACGAGCAATTAACGGCGAAAGCCTCCAAAGACGAGGAGGCGATGAGCCGGTGCCGCGTAGCTCAGCGCGGACCTCGCTGTTCTGCGCGGCTGTTAATTAACGCGATCGGTCTGTCTGTCTCAACTCGGGCCAATTATCTCTCGTCGCCCTTCCGGCGTTTCTGTCGTTGAAAACGCCCGCGCTTTCCGGGCTACAAGAGGCACGCTCGCGCCGAACCTTGCGAATATAGCCACATCGTATTGCCCGACAAACAAAGCAGTGAAGCGATGCAAACACCCGCGCTGCACTCGCAACTGCCGAACATTCGGTGTTTCATGGCTTGTCTTATCACGCCTCCCGTCTGAAGGTGAGTGCGTATACCAACTTGCCCAGCTTTCGGTTATTTCACTGTAGGAATTGCTAACATCTACGTAGCGGTTATTGCAACCAATCACTTCGCAATGTAGCAGTAGCAGTAGTGGTAATAGTGGCACTTAACAGTAGTAGTAGCAGTAATGATAATAGAATGGGAAGAAGCAAGGTGAGAGAGGATGCATAGCAAGGCGGGGATCGAGTTTAACCAGAGTTAGTTCCGGTTGCCTACCCTTGACGGGGGGAAGGAGTAGGGGGATAAAAATACAAACAGGGCGCAACGGGGAGATAGATAGATAGATAGATAGATAGATAGATAGATAGATAGATAGATAGATAGATAGATAGATAGATAGATAGATAGATAGATAGATAGATAGATAGATAGATAGATAGATAGATAGATAGATAGATAGATAGATAGATAGATAGATAGATAGATAGATAGATAGATAGATAGATAGATAGATAGATAGATAGATAGATAGATAGATAGATAGATAGATAGATAGATAGATAGATAGATAGATAGATAGATAGATCACAAACAAACCGCGTACACTAAAGAGTATGTAGCGGGCTGCGCTCTTAAAAATCCTTTATGAAGGTCCGCAGACTGCAGGAAACCAAGCAGCTTGAATAAAGACGTTCTGCGCGGAGTTCCTTTGGGAGCACTGGCCTGGAACCTTTTCTTCTGATAGTGGACGATTGTCCAACTGGTCCAGCACTCTGCACATAACTATAACTTGCCTCTCGGCACTGTGGCGCAGGCAGACAGAGATAATGTGTGCGAGCGTCTCGTCACAGCTGCATGCGTGGCGCGTAGGGATGCTGGTCATTCCAATAAGGAATGCACGGCAATTTGTAAATGCGACGCCCACAGCCACAAACGGCACAACGTGGACTGTTTACGTCGTGGTAACCCGGGCGGCAGATGTATCCGTATATGCCAAGACAACGAATCTGAACGACACGTGGTGAAAACGTGACATTCGAGCCACACAGTCGCACATTTGTAATAGCTAAACTTGCGTTATAGTACACATGCTAGTTTTTTTTCTTTGTTTTACACGTGCGTGTGCTCTTATGTGTAACCCTGTCTTTGCCGTGCTAGTAGGATATATATATATCGTTTTGACCGGGGCAAGGCAGAAACATTAAGAATACTAAATTAAACAACCTTCGAAACTTTCTACCTCGCAAGATTATGCACTTGACAAGCAGCTCGCTTTTCCAAAGGTCATCTAACGTGCATTTCGTGCGGGGTTAGGATACCAATAGAAAACTTAAACTAGCTCGAATCATTAAACCAAACAAGGCACTATATGATTTACACTCAATAAGCCGTACGACTCATCTACCTGCCAACTTTATCTCGAGCGGAGAGTAACTCTAGTGCACCATTTCTACGAGTACAAGCGCGCTACGGCATATTATCGATAAAACGGCGCAAGACCGTTTCCTGCCGGAGCTGACACAGTTAACTGAAAAGCCGGGGCGGGCGAATGTTCCGAGTTTCGAATATATGAAACGAATATTACACTCTAACTATTCGTATATGAAAATTACCTATTCGGTATCTTAGAATGTCGAAACTATAGATGAATGTTAAGCAGAAGCCAACTGTTAAAGTATGGTTACTGTTCCCCGTCTGCTAAACAAAGTGTGGCAAATTATCCGAAGTGAAACGACAAACGCTTTCGAAGCAATGATGAAAGAGAATGCGTATGATGCACGCTTTCTCTTCGGTTTCGCGGCTGAAGCGCATACATGACAACCTGCGATTTATTATTGTGGTTTGTCATTTAGCGTCTATGTCAGTCTAGTCACGCAACAGTTTTATCTTTTACGCTACAACCAGTGATGCTTTTCTTGCAACGGGCTCTATTACATGTGTCTACGGTTCACAAGTCTTTCAGTAACTTTTTCCTTTTCTTTTTTCGCAAGTTCAAAGTTTCAATGTTTTGTGAATCTAGTCATATATACAGTAGCCATTTCTTATAGGAAAGCTTGCTTGCGACAAGGCTCTAAAGACGCTCAGAGGCTACTCCTGCAGTCTTTGTTTTTTTTTTCTTTTTTAATGGCAATGAGTAATCTTACGTTTAAACTAATCTTACTTGAAACGGGGAGGTGACAGACAATCAGTCAACTTGCTTGAGCTAATAAGTTTTCGCTACGTCTGTTGCACTCAAGCGCCAACAACGTAGCAACAAGGTTGGCATAGCGACATCTCGCGACGTCTAACCACAACTTGTTCGGCACGCCTCTCGTGTTTACGTGGACGCCCTTGTCGAAGAAAAAAAAAAAGAGGAGGCCGAACTTTAATTACGTCGCCGCCGGCTACTTGCACCAGCACTTAATTACAGAATGTGGTTTGTTACTGCGACGATAGCTCCACGTCTTTATTCTAGTTAAACTATGCGCCGCCAGGCGACGCCACCTACCCGACCACTCTCGTTTACGTTGGCGGGCCAAGAAGCGCTCGTTCAGCAAGTTCAACGAGCAGCCGTGACCAGTGGAGTCATAGTCTCTCTCTCTCTCTCTATCTATCTTTCTCTCTGTTTATATATCTATCTATCTCTATCTATCTATCTGCCTATCTCTATCTATCTGTCTATTTATCTATATTTCTCTCTGTTTATGTAGGAGAAGAGGAAGAAGTGCAGCGTCCATAGCTTGTGTTTACATCGGCTCCATCTTTTCGAGATGTTTTCGCCGCGATTTTCTGTGCATACCAGCCCTAATTTTGTACCATTCGAACCGTGAGACCACCAGGACTCTGTAGATACCAACTTATCAGGTGGGACATTTATTTTTCCGGGACTGCGACCACTTTTGTGTTACGATCAAGCCGTCGCCGCGCTAAGGCTAAGCGCGTGCGCCAGGTGCTCGGCCTACCAGGCTACCTGGCACGTTCCCGCGCGTGTCCGTGCGAGCTCTGCTACGACGCACAAGCCCCTGGCCAAATCTGCGAAGCATGGAAGTCCAAGTATGTGGCAAAGATATTTCCCCAGAAGAGTTAACCGCCGAGATGGGCTGGTGTACCGCCCGTTCCCGTCGGTGTACCGCCCGTCGCCCAGACGAGCAGCGGAGCCGAAAACTATCCCAAGACCAGCAACCTAGGACGCAAGACTCTCGTTCTCGCTATAGACCCAGGCAGCAAGTTAGAACTCAGGTTCTCAAGGCCGGGCGCATGCTCCCACTACCAGCAAATGAGATCAAGATCATCGTCAGACCCAAAGGAGCACTCAATATTACCAAGGTCGGCAGCCCTACAGTGACTGCAGCTATTCTTCAATCAGCGCAACTTAGCTCAGAAGCCAGTCAAAACGACACAATATGCTCGAACAACCAGCAAAACATCATGGTGATTAGCACGCCCAGCCCGCAAAATGCGGACCGGTACGTAAGAATCAAGTCCATACAAGTCAACGGGGTAACCCACGAGGTCAGCGCGTACGAAGCCGCCCCAGATAATACCACCAAAGGAGTCATCAGAGGCATCCCTCTCACCGATGGCGCCAGACAAGTCGATGCTAACATCATAAATGAGCGTAATCCTCTAGCCCTGGCCGCAAAGCGAATCGGTTCCACCACGACCATCGTCATTGCCTTCGACGGACCTGACGTACCATACATGGTTCGGTATGGCACAACATTAATCCCATGCTCCCTGTACCGCAAACAGATCGACATCTGTTACCACTGCGGCCGTCTCGGGCACCGCATGGACGTTTGCCCGTTCCCTAATAACAAGATCTGCCGGGGCTGCGGAGCTCGCAATCCAGATCAAGATCACCAGTGTATACCCAAGTGCATGTTGTGTGGTGGACCCCACTCCACAGCGGACAAAGCTTGTACTGCCAGATACAAAACGCCGTACATTATACGAAGACGCCTCGGAGAACGCCGAGTAGCACGGCATTCAGCCCTTCAGTCAGAAGATTTCCCCTCCATGGAGACCAAGCACCGGTCCCGGTCCCGCTCCCTCTCCAGACCGAGGTCGGACCGAGGTCGGTCCAGATCAAGATCCACGTCGACTCCAGGAGCCAGATATACCTCAAAAAAGGTGAGCTTCGCAGAGGCCTTGACGGGCGTCTCGCGAGAGGGTCACGTAAAATCCCCCCCCACTGCCTAAACCCAACACAGAAAACACAGACATAGAACACCTTAAGAAAGAAAACGCAATTATGCGTGATTTAATCCAAAAGCTTACCCAGGAGGTTCACAGCCTCAAACAACCCAAAACCCAACCCACACCTAACATCCCAGAACCCGCTACCAGCAGCCAAACCGAAGAACTCTCAAGACCAGCCCCAAAAAAGCGAGCCCTCCAAGAAGGAGCTCAGGGCCAAGTACGCTCCGAGGTCAAGGATATGCTCGTGACACTCCAAAGCACGGTGGAAACTTTACAGAATTCTCTAATCGCCCTTATGCACAGAGTCACCACCATGGAAGCTAATATTCAAACCCTTTTCACGCACACCGCTTCCACCGCTCAAACCGTAGCCATGGACACCACAGCAACCGTCGCCGCCACCCTGCCACCTGTGGTATCCCCTATCCTTCATCATGGCCCACACTAAAACTGACACAACATTGTGGCAGTGGAACTGCCGAGGCTACCTCCATAAACAACCCGTTCTCCGTCAACACCTCCGTACTACTGCATGTCAACCCGACGTAATCTTGCTCCAGGAAACGCACAATAATCCGGTCAGCCTTCCAGGATATAACTCTTTCACTGCGAACAACGCTCCGCACGGAGTCTCCACACTCGTTCGAAAAAGAATTACCGCAATCGAACACGACCTGAACGATCGGCGCACCGAACACCTCTTCATTGAGCTCATCCCGCACAGAAAACGAAAGGAAGGAATATTTATCCTCAATATCTATAATACTCCATCTCAACGCCATAGCCGATTTCTAACCCTCTTCAAAAAGGCCCTTAACACCGCAGGCAGCAGCCCCCTTATCATCGGAGGTGACTTCAATCTCCCGCACACAGGATGGGGTTACAGACACAGCTCTGCTGCAGGTCGTAACTTATGGCAAGACTCCCATGATCTCGGGCTTACACTCATTACTGACCCAGCCTTCCCCACTCGCCTCGGCACTTCTACTGAACGAGACACGACGCCAGACCTCACTTTCACCAAAAACGCAGACAACGCCCATTGGCGCAACACCCAACACGACCTCGGGAGTGATCACTCTATCATCGAAATTACTCTCCCACACCTACCAGCCGTTATGAGAAGAACAAGGGACTTTACTTGGACGGACTGGGATGCGTTCCGTAAACGCCGTATAACAGCAACGACGGACACTCCCATTACCGACATAGAATCATGGTCATGCGATCTACTGTCTGATACTAAATCGGCCACCCGCATTATCACAACAGACGCCCCGACTGAGCGCATGCACAGTAGACTCGCTCACCTTATCGAGGCCAAATCATCCATCCTCTCTAGATGGAAGGGACAACGGCTCAATAGGAGACTCAGACGGAAGGTCGCACTTCTCAACAAGGAAATTGAAGCTCACTGCCGCGTTCTAAATCAACAGCAATGGACAGAGCTCTGTCACTCTCTAGACGGGCAACTCCACCACCCCCGATCATGGAAAATCCTTAAACATTTGATTGATAGCACCACCACCCGCTCATATCAACAAGATCGCCTCACCAAGCTTTTATTCATAGAAAGCAAGACGCATGGCCAGGACCACGTTAAGAAGAGCTTATGTCAAAAGTACATCCCATCTGGACCCACTCAACCTCACGGCCCATACACAGGGACCTCCAACCCTGCCCTTGATGAAGACTTCAGCGTGGCAGAGATTCATGCTGCCCTACATAAGCTGAACAGCCGTTCGGCGCCAGGCCCAGATGGTGTTACGAATAAAACACTAAGAAATCTAGATGACCCCTCGGTGCAACAACTCGCCGAATACATCAACAACTGCTGGCGCCAGGGATCCATTCCCTCGACATGGAAAACGGCCAAAGTAATTCTCATCCCCAAACCCGGTAAGCCATCTAGCCTCGCCAATCTCCGGCCCATATCGCTAACTTCATGTGTAGGCAAGGTCATGGAGCATGCACTCCTAACCCGTGTAAACACTCACCTCGAAGACACATGCGCTTACCCCCACTCGATAATTGGCTTTAGACAGCATCTTTCCACCCAAGACGCTATGCTCCAACTTCAGCATCAAATCCTAGATGGCAAATCTCGTCACACGAAGGCGATCTTGGGCCTAGATCTCGAGCGCGCCTTCGATAATATAAGGCACTCCACCATCCTCGAGCGTATCTCCTTGCTCAACCTTGGAGAACGCACTTACAACTACGTAAGAGACTTTCTATCCAATCGGAAGGCCTTCCTGTCGGTCGGAGACATCCGATCGGAGGAACTCTCCCTCGGCAGCACGGGCACACCGCAAGGCTCTGTCATTTCCCCAATACTATTTAATCTGGTTATGCTTGGATTAGCACAGGAACTACAAAAACTCGACGGCATTGAACACACCATATACGCCGACGACATTACAATCTGGGCTGCAAAGGGCAGTGACGGCCAAATCGAAACTGCCCTACAAGACGCCATTGACATCGTAGAAAATTATCTTGAAGGCACGGGACTCCGCTGTTCCCCTGAAAAGTCGGAGCTTCTCCTATATCGCCCCACACTCCGTGGACGCCCCCCGCGGGGTTCCACGACTAAACGCCAATACGAGGAAATCGAACTCCACTTGAGGGATGGCAGACCCATACCCGTGGTCCCTTGCATCCGCGTTCTTGGTATGACCATAGAAGCCAACGGCGCTAACTCTACGGCTATCTCAAAGATCCTTCGACAGACCGCCAATACATCCAGACTGCTGAAACGAGTGACCAACCGGCGAGGGGGTATGAAGGAAGAAAGCCTCATCCGCCTTGTCCAATCTTTTATCGTCTGTCACATTACTTACGTTGCGCCCTTTCTCAACTGGTACAAAGCTGAAAAGACTAAACTGGACATCATCATTAGAGGAGCCTATAAGCAGGCCTTAGGACTACCCAACCACACCAGCACGGAACTTCTATTACAATTAGGTATCTATAACACGCTAGACGAGTTAATCGAGGCCCAACGTCGATCTCAACTAGAGCGGCTTACTCTCACGGAAACGGGCCGTAGCATTCTAAACAAGCTTAATATCACCTACCACCGTCAACATGGAGACAAACACCCAATACCACGCGACATTCGGCAATGGATACACGCCGACCCTATTCCGAAAAACATGCACCCAGACTACAACAAAGAACGTAGGAAGGCACGAGCTACTTCCCTCATCAAAGCTTACGCCAACACCGCGGGCGTCACCTTCGTCGACGCAGCTGAGTACCAAGATGGACGGCGCTTTGCGGCGGTTACCACAGTAGGCGGCTTGCTCCGACATGCTGCCAGCATCTTTACCAAAAATGCCGAGACGGCCGAGGAAGTGGCCATCGCTCTGGCCACTCTTGACCCAGCCTGTCACACTATAGTGAGTGATTCTCGCACAGCAGTCAACAACTACATCAATGGTCGTATTTCTCATCAATCACTCCGTATCTTACGACAAGCCCCGCACTCGCCTGAAAATCAAATCACACTCGTCTGGATCCCAGCACACGCCGGCGTTGTCCACCCGCACCTCACCAACCTCGACGAGGTTACACACTCCGTAGCACGAGGACTAGTCAACCGTGCCGGAGACGGTGCAGGTGCACCCGCAGGACGCGACCGCCTTACAAGGTACAACGACCTTGTAAAGTCATTTTACCTTGCAAGAAGAACCTTCCCCACCCCTCACCGCAAGTTAAACAGGGCACAGGCAACCACCCTTCGCCTGTTACAGACGAATACATACCCCTCCCTCACACGCTATCACACTATATACCCCGACATCTACCCGAGCCAGACGTGCAAGGTCTGTCAAACTGAATCGGCAACACTCCCTCACATGCTATGGGAGTGCAAACATCAATACCCAGACCTTAATCCCGTGACCCTCTCGTCGAGATGGCACGCCGCCCTGCGCAGCTCCCATCTCGACGACCAACTCTGGGCGACCCAGCAGGCCTACGAAGCGGCGAAGAGGCAAGACCTCGACGTCCCATCGTGGGAGGCCTAGGCCCAGCCGACTAAACTGCTGGTGCTCATTAAAGTTTACTCTCTCTCTCTCTCTGTTTATGTATCTATCTCTTTCTCTGACGTAGTAGTTCTGCGGAAACCCGCAAGGTGGAGAGAAGTAATGAATAAAGGGAAAATGAGACATCCACCCGTTCGTAGCTATTGCTGCAAAGAAGTTGAAGAAAAATTCGTCCTGGTCCGGGACTCGAACCCAGGACCACCGCCTTTCCGGGGCAGCCGCTCTACCATCTGAGCTAACCAGGCGGCTAGCAGATGGCAGGGCGAAGTCGAACTTGTCGACAACACGAAGCAAAGGCAAGAGTTTGACGTAGAGTTTCGTTGGGTAGGGTTTCCTTTGTAGCAATAGCTACGAACGGGTGGATGTCTCATTTTCCTTTTTTCATTATCTCTTTCTCTCCATCTATCTATCTATCTATCTATCTATCTATCTATCTATCTATCTATCTATCTATCTATCTATCTATCTATCTATCTATCTATCTATCTCTTTCTCGAGCATGCGACCACTGTAGAGGACAGCGCGCAATAGGGGGTATAGATGGGCTCTATAGTCCGGTGTTGAGTAAGCCAATGTGACATCTCCTCAAGGAAGCGAGGCATCAATGAGTTCGAGGAAGGGACGAAGCGATCCCCGAAGTGGGCCATTCTCTGGTTCCTCGCTAAACGGGCCTCCTTTCACCGACGTGCCGAGAGACAATGTATCCGACGGAAGCTTGCGCTGCGTATGCGCGCGCATGACAGCGTCGCCTGCGCCTAATGACACGCAGCCGAGTATACCATGAGAGAACGCTCGCATTAAGCGCGTTAAAATTTCTACGAGTATGCTGTGTTTCGCTAAGAAAGGAGTGCCGCGGCTGCAAAGCCCCATCGATCCCGCTTTCTACACACCGCCCTTGAATCCCTTCCGAGTGAAAATCGAACACGCGCCGAGAATAGCGAGACGGCTTCCGATATCGAGTGGGAAACTTCGCGCACTCGGGTAAACACGGCGGATGCTTTAGTGACCGCTTTCTGGAATTATTAAAAAGAGATTCGAGATATCAATGAGAAATCGCTGCATCGGTGTTTACGCGCAGGCCTGCATTGTGCTGCGCCAGTTCGCCAAGCGCTGTAGTAATGTATATATACACGTCGAAGTGCTTGCCGCGCTTGCAAACATATGATTTTCCTATTCTATTTAGGTTCAGAACACGACCAAAGAAACATGCCATCAAGCCAACCGCTCATATTTATGTCCCCAGTAGCCCGGTATTCTGTAAAGGCTCGCTCACACTGTATAGGCCGACCCGACACCGATTTTGGTCTGCCGACTGTCGGCGACAGCGTTTTTTCACCTTCGTGTCGGCGCCTCTGTCACACTGTACCGACGCCGACAATTTGCCGACGGTAGATTGTCGGCATCGGCACAGTGTGACAGAGGCGCCGACACGAAGCTGAAAAAACGCTGTCGCCGACAGTCGGCAGACCGAAATCGGTGTCGGCTCGGCCTATATAGTGTGAGTGAGCCTTTACAGAATACCGGGCTACTGGGGACATAAATATATAAATATGAGCGGTTGGGTTGATGGCGTGTTTCGTTGGTCGATTGCTTCGAGTGGCTTTGCAAAACGATCATTAGCCACAAAACAATTACGCACATGCGCGTAAGCTTATCACCTTCATACGTTCAGAAAAAAATCACGATTGCTCGAATATTCAGAAAGTCCAGCCAAGTGGCACTTACTTTTTTTGTGATAGTTTACACTTTGTTTAATTTAATTACGGGGTTTTTACGAGCCAAAACAACTTTCTCATTATGAGGCACGCCATAGTGGAGGCCTCCGCAAATTTCGACCACCCGGGGTTCTTTAACCTAAATCTAAGTACACGGGTGTTTTCGCCTCCATCTAAATGCGGCCGCCGTGGCCGGGATTCGACCCCGCGACCTCGTGCTCAGTAGCCCAACACCACAGCCACTGAGCAACCACGCCGGGTTTACACTTTGTTGAGTATAACGCAACAGGAAGAACTTGCCATCTTTGGCGCTTATTTTCTCGCCGATAAAAAAAAAAACGTCTATATCTCGCGCGTATTTGCTTCGTTTAACGCTCCTGCTCCTATACTTTGACGTCGAAGCCGTTACAGCGCGGTTGGCAACGGCATCGGAAGAAATGCGTGTCGCTTAAAAAGCCTATATATCACTGTAAAATAATTTACACCCTAAAAAGTGAAAAAGAGTGTAAATGTGTGTATGACTCACACCCTTAGGGTGTCCGTTATATAGATAACACCCTAAGGGTGTGAGTTATAGACACATTTACACTCTTTTTCACTTTTTAGGGTGTAAATTATTTTACGGCGTACCGCGAACCAAGCACACTCGCCGAGTATACGCCGAGCGCGGGGTCACGCGTCGGACCGACTTTTTTTTCAGAGAGAAAACGGCAATGGTGATGGTATTGCGGACTTGGCGAAGAGCTGCCTACGTGACGTAATGATCCCTGCTAGTTTATTTTCATCCTTCGTGTCTACAGCGTACCGCGATTCGCTTACAAAGCCGTAGAGCCGCACAGCTATAGCGACACCCGACGTGTGCGTCGAGATTCAACTGTGCTAGGGAAAAAAAAGTACAGGCGACCACTTTTGGGGAGGACGACAGGGAAGACGCTGGACTTTCCGACCGTGACGCTATAGACTTGAAGGTCTAGCGTGAGTCCTGTCGTTCTCCCTAAAGTCTTCCGTGTCACAGAAGAGAGACAGAAAGGGTTTAACAAAGAGAGGCAGATAGGTCGGTGTGGGGTACATTCCTCTAGTCAGCTATACCTCTGCGCCGGGGAAGGGGAAAAAAGGGGGGGAAAGATGGGTGACGATTACGTACATTGCGGGCAAGTCTACTCATAGATGCCTACAAGAATTACTAGGTGGAACCTGGTCCGGCACTGGCGTCCATGGCAGTCTTCAAGCATATCGGTTCAGCCAGCAGGGGAATCAATCATTACTATTATTGCGCTGCAGGTTTTTTTTTAAACATAGGTACATAAATGTAATATACAGGCGAGGGTCCCAAAGTAATGATACTGAAAACACGAAGGTAAAAAGGAGATCGGTTAGTAACTACAACAGAATTGTAACATAGTTGGCAGCATAGCATAATATGGCAGCACCATAGCATAGCATATAGCATAGCATAGCTATGCGCTGGTTATGCCATAGCTATGCGCGTTGATGATATTACAACATAAAACTATATATAAACGAGGGTCTCAAAGTTCAAGGCTGCAACGGGACCCTCGACGGCAGTGTCGTTCACGGGTATAGCAGTACGAGAATGTGGGCATATAAACTTCCGTCATTCTGGCTTCGAGCGACTTTGCAAAGTTGATCATCGCATTTGCAAGTTGATCGTTTCCTAGAAAACAATTACGCGCACGTGCGCTGAAGCTTGTCGCCTTCGTGCGTTCAGCAAAATCCCGACTGCGTGGACATTTCGAAAGACAAAGCGCTATAAACAATGCCGAAAGAACGTCTGCAGTCACAAGCACGAAGATCATACAAATCCGCATACAAACCATTCCTTTCCATGGCGGCTGAGCGATCGCAACGCCAGGATTACCCCTAGCGGGTATTGCAGGGACCTCTACGCGTCGTGTCTTTTCCACTTGGGACAATGTTCAGGTCACGTCCAGGCTTAACCAGAACCAATCTTCGCTCTTACGTGCAGGCTCTGCGCGGCTCTATCGACGTCGTATGCTATTGTATGCAGAACGCAGGCGATGTTCGTGAACGTCGGCAGCTAATTATGCGAACAAACTCTGCACAACGTTTTTTTTTCTGTTTTTTTCGCGAAGGTAACTCTTGATACATTAATAAGGGCCGCCATGACCGCCTGCCGCGCGCCAAGCTCTGAAAGAAAGTTGCTCGATCGTTAAACAGGAATTAATATGTTTCGCGATGCCTTCTACTAAACGAGAGTTTGATGATCGAGGGCTGATGCAGGGCGCGGAGAAGCGATGACTGCGCACTTTTTCAGGAGGCCGTCAGCATTTTATAAATGTTGCCGACTCGCATTTCGCCGCACCGACTCAAGGTTAAAAATGACGTGACTAATGTAAAAACACAACGACGGCGTCAGAGGCACGTGGGACATACAGTCGTTCTTTGAAGTACATGACCCTTATAGCGGGAGGCATCCGCGTTCGTTAATGCAGAGCGTTATATAAGAAGCTATCAGTAAGGTCAAGCAAGGTTAGTTTCAAATTTACGGTTCACCTTACAAAATCAATAACCTTCTTACAAATCCGACAAAATAATAATGCTACAATCTTAAACTAGACCTAATAATGTCGATAATACAAAAAAAAGCATGAGGATAGAAGGAGCAGGTAACTAATGAAGTCTAAAACAAAACACGTTCTTGGTTTGTGGGGAGTGTGAAGTGGTAAATCAACTTTGAAGTTTGAAAATAGCCAATCTAAATAGCCAATTGTATATATGAGTATAGTAAAAGTTTATTTGAGGTGAGCCACGTGACCATACGATAATTTCAGGGTCCTCTGGGCACGAAGGCCGCATCACCGGCAACAAAGTCCGAAGCTCCGCCCCCTGTTCACGTGCTGGAGGCGTAGCTACCGCACAAGTTGCGCGGTATATTCGTCGGATCGACAGCTGCCGCCGTACAGCACAACTGGTATAGTGCAACACACGCGTAATGCAGAGCTTGTGTGTTCGACGCGAGATTGAACCGCATTCGCCGGCTCACCCACACATGCTTTCACTCATACAGAACCTCACGACGACGGCAGAAATGCGCCTAGAATGTCCACATAATTGCTATCGCAATAGAAAAAGCACAATGTGACAATCTGCGAGCACGGACTTCATTCGCCAAACCGGCGGCACTACCGCTGAGTCGATCATATGTCTTCCTTTCTAATTCCAAAACCAAACAAATAATGCAGCGTCTTTCTTTTTTTTTTTTGAAGGTGAACGCCTTCTCTTTATGCTTAATGGTGGCGTTGTGAGGTACAGAAGATATCACGTGACCAAAGGGAAACCAGAAGCGAACCAAAGCGTGTCCAGCCGTGTATAAGAGATTATTAATGATTAGCAAATTATTGATTAGTGATATGATTAAGGTGGATTAAGGTCAATTAAGTTCGGTTAAAGTGGATTAACGTGTATTAAGGTGAATTAGGGTGCATTAAGGTGTACTAGGGAGCATTAAGAAGGAATAAGGTGGTTCCACGTGGATTAAGTAGGATTGAGGTGGACTAAGGTGAATTAGGGTTGATTAAGATGGGTTAAATTACAGTAGGCGTTGCAAGGCTTTCGCCTTCGCGTCTCCTAGGCGATAGCTAAGGAGAGCTGTGAGTCTTTTTCCAGATTGCACTACTTCAAATAAATACACCAAATTTGGCAAACTTTACGGATAATCGAAGATGGCCACTATTCGAGAAAGATTTCATGCACCGCTAATCTATCGCGCCGACCGACCTGTCAGTGTCAGGAGCCGCGAGTATGTATGCGCGTAACAAAGCATGCGTATTGCGCTTGCAATTATATGGACACTCCTGTGGCATTTCAGCCGTCGTCGTGAGGTACCGTATAACGTCCAAGGGCGATGAAATCGTCGCCGCGCGGCGTATACTGTATGCCCGACTAAAAGCATGCGAGGGCGGGCCGGCGAACGCGGTTCACTCTCGCGCACGCAAGGGAAGAAGCGCACCGTCTTCCGTCGCGCGCAAGGCTCCGGGGGCAGAGTGGGGAGGGGGCTCCTACTCCGGGCGGCCGCGCGAGCTCGCCCGGGCCGCTGTATCGTGAAAGCCACATCTGACGGGGACTGAGTCCACCGTGCGCTGTTTTCGCGGCTTAGTTCGCGCTGATGCGAGAGGCAGCGCGAAGGTCAATTCGCTCGCCGTTGCTGCCGTGCTTCCTCACTCCAACGTTATGACAGCGATTTTCCACGATCATTGAGCGAGATGTGTTCATGTTTACCAGTGCGCGCGTGACACAGTGCTTGTTAATTTAGTTAGTATGCCTGTGTTTGCAAGTTTATAGTGCCTATAAAGCTACTATCCTTACTTCGCATATAGCTGTCCACTAAGTTGCTATGGCAATCGATGCTTCGCTTACGGGCCAAACCGACTTTTTTCTTCTTTTTTTGTGTCCTGTCATGTCACGGAAAGAAAGGTGCAAATAGAGTTACTGCGCGAGGTTAGCGCCTACAACTGAACTATCATCCCGCCAAAAGCAGGTTTTGCGTTTATTAAAAATGCAACTGGAGACAAAAACAAATTAAAAAAGCGCGACAGAGCTGTCAAGCATCACAAAGAAGGAAATCTGGTTTGCTGATCGTCATCCAATAGAAAAAAAATCGCAGTGTTGCCCGAAAGGCGAAGCACCGATTGCGATAGCAAATTAGTAGATAGCTGAACGAAGTAAAGATAGTAGTGCCACGTCGCAGATCGCTTTAGACACACGAGCGCCGGCAACGCGTCCCTACGGTGTCCGCCATTCGCGTGTCCAACGCCGTGGTAGAGGCCGCGGTTGTCTCCACTCTGCACGGAGCGGCGGGCGAGTACATGGAGATGATAGTGATCTAGGGAAAGGAAGGACGCTTGGTTCTGCAACCCGTCAGGGAGCACGGCGAAGCGTCATCAGGGGAGAGGGAATGGGTAGTGAAAGATGATAGAGAAAGAGGGAGGATGTGGCCTAATAGACTCCACTATACGCGACAGGTGGCAGTCCTCAGTAAAGTTGCCAGCGTTGTAGCGGGCGCTTATAGGGTGTCTATTCCCGTGGAACTTATAAACTCCAGCAGGCTTCGCAGCGCAGGGAGCTGTGGACACACTGGGAAGAGCAGGTCAGTCTCTGTGGCCGCTGGAAGGCCGTGGCGTCTGTAGGTGTTGATCACTGTGGAGTACATGGAGTACATGGAGTACATGGAGGCACCTTAGCAGCCGCCGAAGAAGAACGTCCCTCCTCCCTCGGCCTGACCCTCCCCCCCCTCGCCTCGCCCGCCACAGGAGAGGGCACGCATCTGGGCGGCGGGTCCTCACTCGCGCACGCGAGTTTGAACCGCGTTCGCCGGTTTAAATTCACACGCTTTCACTCATAGAGAACCTCACAGCGACGGCAGAAGTGCGCCTAGAGTGTCCATATAATTGATATCGCATTACAACAAAAGTCGGGACACGCGGCCATCCCGACTGGGTCAAGTCGGGGCCGTCTCGTTTTTCCTTCATTTATTCATTCATTTATTGATACTGTCAGCCTTTCTCAGGCTATTACAGGAGTGGAAAATCTAATAAATTCACATTCTAAACAAGGTACATTTCACAACTACGACATCGACACAAAAGACAAAGGAAGAATCAAACGGTAGATAAGAAAACGCATGCAAGTGCTGAGGCACAACTATTACATTGGTGTTCTACGGTCCAGGTAAGATTTCAGGCATTCTAGAAAGGCACGTGAAAGGCTATATGCTTGGCAAATGTATGCTCAGCAAGTGTTTAGCATATGTCTAGCAAGTGCTTAGCAAGTGTAAAGGCAGGAAAACGTGACATTTTAATTTGAAAGTAATGTAGGTCTCGAAACGCGCCGCACCTTGCGTCGCAGACATTGTCGGGACACGCCGAAATTCGCTCGCGTCGTGCAGCAATAAGGTTATATAGTATAGTATAGTATAGTAGCGTACGTTGCGCACAAGGAATGAACAAGAGTTGGGTACGTCATGCCAGCACTCCTAATTTTGTCCACGGGAGGCTTCTGTACCGTGCACCCAGACTTCAGCACACGAGGCTTTTGCACGCGGCCACTATCGGAATGAATCGAACTTGCCACCTTGCAAGTACTCGAACATATAAGCACCAATTCGCTCCGGTCACCATGTCACCCGCGACCTCATCCTTCGCAGCGCTACGGAGCTCGAACATACTTTCAAAACAAATATGTGAATTTCGTACGAGATTCAGCTGCTGTTAATTGTTACGATTGGCTCTTCCCGAGGGGCTGAATTACTGCCAGTCAGGCAAACATCAGATGGCTCTAGAGAACGCCGCATGATGTACGATGACGCGACAGATTCTTGGGTGGTCTGCTGTCTGCAAATCACTAGCAGTGTGCGCGTCAGCGTTGTGATTACAATAGATTGTATTGATAATTAGTCATTACAAATCGCCGCTAATTGGATGCTTTCGCGGTCAGCTCGGCTAAACTAAGCAAATAGACCTATTGTGCCGAGATGCAGACACACAATGTTTAATTATTATTAGCCAATGCCCTTTTTTTGCATTTGGTTAAAATGATAACAAGAGTCGGTGAGATTTTGCATATTGCTTGTACGACGTCATTATGCATTAGTAATAAAGTTAGCATCCTTTTCTTCTAACTGATAAGACATCAGTATTGCGAAAAATAGATTTCATTGGCAGCTGTTGCATTTACTTTGAGATTCTATGCAGATTCTTAGGAGATGGACACGAGACACGTTGTCTGTGCGCGCGGAACTCAAGTCATGCAGCGTTCTGCATTTTAAAATCTTTCGGGAATCACTATTCTGATGGCGTAACACTTACGTAAGGTATTACCCACGAATCAATGCTTGCTCAACTGCACCGTTATATGGATGATGTATCATCGGAACGTCGAGTTAGAACAGAAACGGGTGCCATATGATAGTTTGCTGAAACGAGATCCCTCTAAGCACGTACATGTGGTGTTTTATAAGATTTCTGTTCACGTGCCCTTGAAGGGTGTAGGCGGGCACATTTGCTAAGATGAGACGTTCACCTCCTGAGCTTTTTTTTTTTTCCTTTCCTTTTTCTTATGCAACACGACCAGGCACTTCGAGTTAAAGCCTTTTTTCTTCTCCGGCTATGAAGATGACTGCAGTGCAATCCTGGCATCGCGAAACTTCCGGCACATTCTTCAATTTCAGTTTGTGCGTCTGAATTAGGAATTTACGTTTTCTCGAGGAGCCTGTGGTTAGCACACTTTTGCTCACGTATGTGCAAACGCGTGTGATGACGTAAGCACGAAAGACTTACGACAGTTCACTTCCTGCTCAGTCTACAGTGACCCCGACTTGCGGACGATCGCTGGTTTCGCTGCATACGAACGGTGAGAAAGAAAAAAAACATGCACCCCGAAGCACACGACGGTGCACTGCACTGTCATGCACGTTATTTGCAAGCTTGTGAAGGCACGCTCAGTTCAAATTTTCCAACGCGCGCAGACAATTAAGTGTTCCGTGCATATTCGCATGCGCGCGAAGTGGTCCGCTTAGAGATTCTGTTTCGCAGAAACGCGCATGTGACATGTCAGGCGCAACGGGTCTTCCGAACGTCCGAACGGTGGCTGACAGAAAACGCTGTCAAACACGCTGCAACGTGCGGTGACAGGCGACCGTGCCGCTGGAGTTGACACCTGCGCCAAGCGTTGTAGGGGTTGGAGGACGGGACTTCGGGATGGAAGCCCACAAACTTGGGAGGGATTTATTTACATATTATATACAGGGAGGTGAGCGTCAAGTACCAGACGTACTGACATTACGGGCCAGCAGCAACTCGGACGCTGCGGCCCGCGGCAAGAAGTTCGAGAGAGGTGAATCAGGGAATCAGGGCATGTCCCAGAATGCTCAGGTCTCTCTGGAAGGCTTCTTATAAGCCCTTCGAGCACTGCAAGTCACGTCATGTTTGACCAATGGGAGAGTCCACTCCGATGACGCCACTTGCAGCCAATGGTAGGCGCCCGTGTCGCGGGGCACACCTGTCGGGGCTCTCTGCGGTCTTGCCACGCAGACTGGCAATCACTTCTAGGCCGGAGAAGGAGGGGGGCTGCACCTGCTCCTTTGTCCGACGCCCACCTGCAAATCCCGGCGACTCGGCTCCGCAGCGGTGGCAACAGCCTTCTTCAAAGACGAAGGGGGTCGATTGCGCTCCATTGTCCCAGGCCCCCTTCTAATCCCGGCGACGCACGAACTTGTTGCCTTAAACTTGTTTGCTCGGCCGCTTCTCTGGAATGCGCTTTCCTGCTTCCGCATTCCTCAATTAGCTGTGCTGCCACTCGAAGCGGTTTGGGGAACTCGAAGTAGCCTCAGGAACCAGCTCCATATCTAACAGCTCGTCCTCGCCCCGGTTGTTCTGAATGGCCGGTGAACTCAATTCGCTGGCCAGGAGGAACGCTGAAAGAAGCTGCAGGGTACTGGGGTCGAGCCTCGTTTGACGAACTTCGGGATCCTTGGCCCTGGAGAACAGACGTCAAACAAACAAAACAGCACAGCGCTGCACCACGCGTAAGCGCAGGCTCTTCACCCCTGACTCGCCAGACTATTACTGAGTCAAAATCAACCCTGATCTTTTATTTCCCCAATTTCGACAACAGTTCCAACCACCCTTCCAAACAGCTATCCATTTCTCCTCGATTGCCGACAAGACCAGAGTACTATTGTTGTTGCAAAACAAAAGGGTCGTTGACGATGCAAACAACAAATGAAAACAGCCGAACATAACTTAAGTGGCCTAACTACACGAACAGCATGTTTCCAATCTATCGCAGTGGCGTACTTATCGCACGTAATGGTGCCACTGAACAATCTGGTCAACCTCACAAGTACGTAATCACAAGCGCACTAGCCTTGTGGTCACTAAACAGAACGCGTACTTGCATTGTAGGCAAACTTTTCATTCACGCTTACTCACGTTTCTTTCCTGAAAGTCCTACAGGACACGTGACATAAACGAACAATTGAACTTGCGGGACTTACACACTCCGCAGAACTCTTAAAATGATGCGTCTTCTACTAACTCATTCCACGCACGTTCACTAAAGAAGTCAGAATACGGCTGCCTTCCACACACACTAGCAACCCAGTCATAAAGTCTGCTTCCTTCCGTCCACACAGGACACGCGCTAATGGAACTAAGAACGCTTCTCCGTGCAAATCATGCACTCACTGAAAATCTACGCGCTTAACCTTACAAAATTCAAAAACGCTTAAAAAGAAAGAAGGTTAAATAACAAACGCGCTTTACCATAGGCCTTTCGACGATAACCTTGACCTTCAGGTTACTCACACACAAACAAAAAAAAGCCTATCTACTTATTAATGAGCATCTCGCGAGACTACATGTTTACATAAAACGCGTCTTTCAAATCTCGGAGCTTCTCAAACAAATCATAAGCAGAGCTCATACCTTACACCTTGAAAGAAAGCCTAGTCTCAAATCGCGAAAACTTTCCGATGCTCAAAATAAAATACAAAACAACACGTTTTACTTCTACGGAAGGGCTCTTGGCCTCCATTTGCAAACGCTTACGTCTGACTCATACTTTGAGTCTAACCCGGGGTGGCCGCAGTTTCAAAGCTACTCTGGCTACGGAGGAACAACAAAAGGGCTGATTCACTATCAGCTCCCCCAAGACGTTACGGTCTCCTGCCAATTTGCGTCCCCGCGCCCCGCTTTCAACACAAGCTCGATTGACCGCGTCGCTACTCGCCACCTGGTCTCGTCCTGCCACCTTGCGTTTCTTCGAACTGCACGCTGAGCTGTGAAAAGAACTACGGAACGACGAGGAGCTTAACTGCCTCGTGCCCTTTGTCCGCGTCCGTGCAGAACATTCTTCGCGGTCCCCCTTTGACCTGTGGCTCGAACGTTTTGGATGCGTCAACATCGTCCTTGACGACCGCATCTTTTTCCTTGCGCCCTGCCCTTTTGGGTTTCTCGCCATTTTTGGCGGCGCTACATTATTTACCGTCTCTCGGTCTTTACCGCGCTTCTTTTTACGGCGCTTTCTCTTTGCACTCGTTTTCATGTCGCCTCGTGCCTCGTGCTGGCCGGTACACATTTCGTCGGCCCGGATCGGCCTCTTACCCGCATTGTCTGAGTGATTTACATTTAAATCTACTCTCTCTCTGCCTCGACTGGCGGACAGCTCAACCGACTCTGGCACAATGCAGCAGGCTTTACTCGAGTAAGACAACTCGCACTCTTGCGAACTGCCCTCTACTACATTGCCCAGCGCACGCTGTGAATCGGCACACAGCCCGTCGGTATCGATCGCTGTCTCACGCGCACAGTCCGAATGATTAAATGAATCATCCCTATCTAGGCCATCTAGACTGGCGGAGAGCCGCACCGATCCCTGAACAATGCAGTTTTTCTCTCGTGGACTACGGAGCTCGCCATCCTGAGAATTACCCTCAACTGCACCGCTCAGCTCGCACTTCACTTCTGCACGCACATCTGGCTCTACATGGGTGCCCGCGTCTGTCGCGTCAACAGTACCCTTTTCCTCGCTAGCAACCTCGCTAACCTTACCAGCGACGCACACACGCGGTAACTGTGCCAATTTGTTCGCAGCTGGCCTAGCTGTCTCCACAGTCATCTGTTGGCACAGCACCTCGTCGCTCTCACTACGGCCTTTAACGGCCTCTGTTGCCACTAAGGCATCGTTAGCAGCTAGCCTTTTCCCTTCACTTATTAATCGGCAGTCAATCTCACAGGCACTACTCTTTTCGTCGGCTTCTGGCGAAAATCCGCTAGACACTTGCTCTGTACTTCCTACAGAATTCTCAAGCAGCCGTTGTCTCTGTGCCAATAACTGATCACAATATTGTATCTCTTTGATCAGTGCTGCCTTCTCTCTCTCATACTTTTCCTCTCGCTCAAGCTTACGTTGATTCTCACGTTCGCGTGCCTTCTCACGTTCGTGACGCTGACACCCAAGAGTAAGTTCTTGAAGCGCCTGCTTCCGTTCATTCTCGCGTTCTTCACGCTTAAGCTCACTCCTAAGTTCACGACGCGCTCGCAAACGTACACGACGCTCTCGCTCCCGTGGCTCCTGTATCACTTCCCAAGCAAGCTCAATGCTTTTGTGATCATTGCCACTATCATTAATCGCCTTTATGATAGCTGGCGTTTCCATCCGTTCGTCCGCCTCAACTCCCAAATCGTCGCACACCAACAACAAGTCTAACCTCGTCAACCTTCTAAGATCCATGGCAGCTGCCCCGACAGGTGGTTAAAACTGTTTTCCTTAATTAATTTGTGCAAATACACAGTGCATCAAACTCCCGATTCCCAGAACTATCAAAATGAACACACAGCATTTGAGTCTGGCGAATCATAAGGAAAAAAACCACGCGCTCACTTACGGTTGCAGCACCCTGCCATCCGGTTCATTTGTCCGCTGTTCCCGGTTCCGTCCGGACTCCCTGGGTCGAAGGCTCGCTCCTTCTTCGCTGCTCCCAGTTTCTTCGGACCTCTTTCGACGAAGGCTCTCTCTTCGTCGCTCTTCCCGGTTCCTTAGGATCTCTCTCGACGAAGGTTGATACGTAGCGCTGCCACCAGCTGATGCATTCGGAGGCGATCCTACCGCTGCCAACCAGATGTAGGGGTTGGAGGACGGGACTTCGGGATGGAAGCCCACAAACTTGGGAGGGATTTATTTACATATTATATACAGGGAGGTGAGCGTCAAGTACCAGACGTACTGACATTACGGGCCAGCAGCAACTCGGACGCTGCGGCCCGCGGCAAGAAGTTCGAGAGAGGTGAATCAGGGAATCAGGGCATGTCCCAGAATGCTCAGGTCTCTCTGGAAGGCTTCTTATAAGCCCTTCGAGCACTGCAAGTCACGTCATGTTTGACCAATGGGAGAGTCCACTCCGATGACGCCACTTGCAGCCAATGGTAGGCGCCCGTGTCGCGGGGCACACCTGTCGGGGCTCTCTGCGGTCTTGCCACGCAGACTGGCAATCACTTCTAGGCCGGAGAAGGAGGGGGGCTGCACCTGCTCCTTTGTCCGACGCCCACCTGCAAATCCCGGCGACTCGGCTCCGCAGCGGTGGCAACAGCCTTCTTCAAAGACGAAGGGGGTCGATTGCGCTCCATTGTCCCAGGCCCCCTTCTAATCCCGGCGACGCACGAACTTGTTGCCTTAAACTTGTTTGCTCGGCCGCTTCTCTGGAATGCGCTTTCCTGCTTCCGCATTCCTCAATTAGCTGTGCTGCCACTCGAAGCGGTTTGGGGAACTCGAAGTAGCCTCAGGAACCAGCTCCATATCTAACAGCGTGCACACACACCGGACGGAACACGCGCGCGATCCGGGCAATTTAGCGCGTAGGCTCGCGCGGTACCGAAATTCGATGCCCCCAGGGGCGCGCAAACGTCGTTTCCGCTCTACGAGATTAGCAAATGCGATCGCAAATGTGCTTTTGTTTTCTTTTCTTTGCAGCGGACTTGTCAAGCATCGATCTCTATCGCTAGTGCGGAGGATGGCGAGAGAAAGGAGAAGCAATTGCTGGCCGGTTCCCAGGTGGCAGTTGCGGTTTGTGCACTAGAGGGAGAGAAACAAATGCGGACCGCAAGCTCGGTAATATAACTACATGCAACCGTTCGGTCGACGTACCGTTGGTGCGGGACCTTTGCCTCCCTCCGGGATGCTTGGCAGGACCAACGGTACGCACGGATCTCCTCGTGATGAGTGCAGCAGCTCAGCTGTTACGACGGGCCGGCTCGGCCGTTGCCCGGGCTTTCCTGCTGACCTTGCTTGGCGTTGCACGGGCTTATGTGTCCAGGGTCCGCGAGCACTTGCATCATACTGCCGACCGGGACCAAGTGACGACGGCTGTGCGGTCCATGACACGAGAGACGGCACGACGCACGGCGAAAGAAGCGCAGGAGTGCGCTCGCGCGGGGCAGCACTGCACTTGGCGACGGACGGACGCCGCTGTGACTTTTTTGGGAGGAGCGGAAGTGGTGCTGCCATCTGCAGGCGAGCGGCGGCACGGCTTCGGGACGATTTGCGACCTCCGAGATTACCGACTCAGAGTTGCGTTCGAAAGATACAGAGACCACAGAGGTTCGTAGTCAGATAAAAACTTGAAGTGATCAACTGGTCTAAAAAGGAATGTCTAGTGACAACGTCGACTCAAAGTTGTGTGGTTGTGTTCGGGAACCGCTGGCTTCAAAGAGATTTCTTTTTTTACCCACTGTAAATGTAGGAGGTTACGGTGCAGTCACTGACCGTCTCGGAGGCTGTATATTAAGTGGATGTTTGGGAGCCTCATGGTTTGAGTGTCCGCATTTCGTGCCAATCAATTGTAATACAGGAACCTATCTTTTTTCTTTCTTTCCGCCACTAGTGTGTATTTTTCATCTAACAAAAGCTGCTTTGTGCTAGATGTATTTCCTAGCGCTCCATAATGCGAAAAGCTAAGCGGGCAATTCAAATTTTTCCATAACGTGTCCGGAATTTGTCACGAGGTCGACCTCAACCTCATGAAGTGCAGTGCCGATGGCGTTTGTTAAAAATCCTAGGACTCGCTGGAAGTTTACGAGGTCAAATTTAGTATCATTCCCCAGCTTACTATGCGCATTTTTGCTCCTCCTGAACGAATGAGTCTGTGCGATTCAGTAGATGTGTGAATTTTTACACTGTAAAATAATTTACATCCTAAAAAGTGAAAAAAGGTGTAAATGTGTCTATAACTCGCACCCTTAGGGTGTTATCTATATAACAGACACTCTAAGGGTGCGAGTTAGACACATTTACACCTTTTTCACTTTTAGGGTGTAAATTATTTTACAGTGCACAACTTTAGAATGGTAGGTTTACACTTTATAGTTTACTCAAGCCATAAGATCTTCTGACACAGCATGGCACATAGCTGAAACCTCTTACTGAACAAACGTTCTATACACCATGTCATGGTTTTAAGCAAGTTTACCAGAGGCACCAGTACACTTACCCGAGTTCAATCGTGGGAAGCGCAATAAATAACCGTGTACAGTTGCGGGAACTATGGGCTGCAACACCCTTGGTTTACGGGGCCCCAAGATAACGCCGGCGCCGACAAACGAAAGCTTTACATGAACACCGTGCAGTAATCGGAATGGTGTTCAGTTCCAGTTTTTCGTAAGTGCCTGCATGTAGTCAACCAGAGGCGCATGTTGCAGCCCATAGCGCACACGACTGTACCTGACATTGAGTTCCCGATCGACCTTGAACTCCTGAAATGAAGTTGAGTTTCAGGACTCAACTTCATTTATGACAAGGTAAGGCCAGGTTCAGCCGATGGCTCCTGAACACAACCCCGCAGGCTAATAAGGTACGTCGAGTGAGGTCATCAAATCTGACCAAACTTTTGTGCTGCAGGTTCCACGTGCCATTCGCCCACACCTAGATGTTCAAGGTGACATACGATGCCATCTCATTCCATATTCCCCCTTTCCATTCTTTTTTGTCGGACGCTAAAGGGACACTAAACAAAAGATATAGGTTCGACTGTATTAGCAAATTGTGCACACACACATAAGGTAGACTTACCGTGAGATATTGATCAGCCAAGACGCAGAAATGAAAGAGCCGCGGCGCCGCCACCGTCAAGTTCCCGTACCAGCTCGCCGTGACGTCATGAATTTTAACTGCGTCTGCTCAACTTAATTCCGATTTTTTCTTATCGGTTAAAGGTGCACTACATCACAACCTATAGGAGCCGAAGGCTGAACACTTGAGAAAATTCTAAACCTTGTACTGCGACACAACGGCTCGAATAGGAGGATATGTTTGTAATCAATGACGTCACGCCGACGTACTCACGCTGGACAGTTAAAAAAACGACTCGATTTTCATTTTTTTGCAGTCTTCAAACTTTCATAGTGAAATTAATGAAGATAGAGCGTTGAAAGGATTCTTTTCTCAGCCTAAACTGATTTGGCATTTCAAATGTTTTACCCACTCAAGGTACAAAAGGGCAAATTTCTGTGATTGCAGTTTAAAGCTTGCTCTTCAAAAGCATGAAAAAATGGAAGAACTTGTTGCTGTACTAGCTAGTTGGTGCACGACACTAAACAAACGTATTTTAGCCCGAAATAGACCACAGAAGGAATACACAAAACAGCCAGGAAAGCACCTGTCCCGTCTACATGTGAATTCCTTTTGTGGTCACCTGTTTCGGGCTAAAATGTTATTACTGTCAATGAAAGATGAACTTGCCCAAGCCACGCTTTTCTCAGGACTTTGTTGCTTGGTTACAGGATATACGTCCTGAATATCCGCGCCCCCTTCCCATGACCAGTTGCAGATGCAAGTGTACAGTCAAGAACTTGTAGACAACCTTTTGCTTATTTGGACAATGGCAAAATAAAGAACAAAAACGTCAATGCTTGCAGAAAGCATGCACAAACTTAATAGGCAAAAATGGAGCCAAAATGCACCTGCTTTCACTTTTTATTTCCGTATTTTGCCCTTTGCGAAATGCCACGTACAGTTTCTTTTCGTCAGCATCTATGCATATCCCCATCGTTTATGTTTGCATGAATGCTTTGTCTTTTTTTGCAAGTGCGCTGTTGTACCAAAATCAAGGATCACCAGGTAGCCCGCCAGTACCTATTGAGCTCCAACAGTCCCCAGTCTGCGTATCCACCGTGTCCTTCCATACTCGAATCCATCATTCATATACTTATCAGCTTGTACTTTTGGAGCAGCACTGCACGACATCCCAAGTCTGCAACATCCAATATGAAGTCCCAATTCCTTTGCCTCACCTGAACATCTCTACGACTTATCACTGGGACGCCTGCAATGACTTCAGTGCACTCGTGACCTTCTACTAGAGGGTCTGAAGGCAACATTTCCATATGCCTAAAGGAACACTATACATAGACGCACGAATAATAGCTCTTTTGTACAAGTAAACTGTGTTTCTGCAACACAAAATTAGTCGCTCTAATCCCGAAAGGAGGCGTGTACAGCCTGAACAAACACAAGAATGACGTGCGACGCGAGGCCACCCTATGAAGTTCTCGCACCAGCTTGGCGAGTTGTCGGGCGTCGACAGTGTCTACTCGAAAAATCTGTGATGTTACACTGACGTCCAGCCACTGAAGATGTAGAACAAACGCCAAGAAACGAGAAATTCGGCTTTCATGTTTTTTTTTTCGGTAATCAACCTTTTTTGTTGCAAATGCAAAAATAAATGAAATGGGGTCATCAAAGAACTGCTGCTCGTTAAAGTCACTATAATGAAAAACTGTTTCACTTGCATCAATTTTCAGTGAAATTGTAACTTGCACAATACCGCACAAACCTGTTTGCCTGCTAGAGTACAAAAGGATTATCCACCATGAACCACTGACAATTATGCAACTAGTAAAGTATTGTTAGCTAACAGCTTATTTTATTGCTATTGCTATAGCTAACAGTTTATTGTGTGAGAGAGAGTAGAGCTTTATCAAAGCTCAGTGATCGCATGAGAGTTGGCATGCCTAAGCTTTCCTAGGCCTTTACGTTTAGTTGCAGCACTTTCATGTCCCAGCCGAAGCACAAGAGGAAAAGGGTGGCACAGAAAATTTTGGTTTCTTCCCACTAATGTCATGTTGCAAGCTTTATATATATCATGGGTATTTCTTCTCCCTTCCTGTACATCGGCATGTCACGGAAATCGATAGCAACAATGCGCCCTGTCATTCCATGACACACCAATAAAACATGCACCAGTAAGTTCAAAACATCTCTTTAATATATACACAGGGCAGTGGACCCAAGAGTATGTACAAATGCCATGAGACAGGCATAAAAAAGAACGATTTCCATTCTCTCTTTTTTTACAAAAAACGAAAACAACAAAGGCATCCAAGGTAGTGAATGGCATTTGACACTTTGCACAGTGTGTTTGCATGGCACCCTTCTTAAATGGCCAGACTTGACTTTATCGAAAATATCCAGGCTATGGAAAGCCAACACAAGAAAAAAAAAAGATCAAGTTACAGAACACCTGGAGGACAAAATAACCTTTAGGAAATGGCAACAAGATGGCAACTAAATTTAATAGACTAGTCGAAAGAAGAAAAAAAAACCTTTGCAGGTACTGCAGTATGCACTAGCTCAGGAAAGGAGACTACTTTATTTACAGCCTCGGTAGGAAATAAAATATATTAGTAAATGGCTTCAACCGAGAACCAATTGCAATATGGAAGCGAGCGAACTGTCACGCTAAAGACAGGCCCAAACGTTCGCTGCCATGCAATCACACAGGAAATCGTGCACGACCCCGTCCCCGCCCCTTGCCACGGCGGCGGGCACAGAAGGTTCAGGTCGCGTCAAGGAGACAGTCTTGTATCACAGATGCAGGTCGTTGGGAAGGGGTCGTGGCCGTCGACAAATCCGTTGCTTGCCGAGGAGAAAAAGACGACGACGTGTCGTCCGCTTAGCATCCATTTTCCTTGCCGTGTCCATCTACACGCTTCGCTTCGCCGCCTCTTCGGTCAATAAAAACGTCTCCACTGTTCCACCGTACTGTGCACAGCTTTCTTTTTTCCTGTTACTACTACCCACAATACTGCAACAGACCGATGACGGAGATTGTTTTCTTTTTCCTACAGCCGTCTTTTTTTCTTTTTTTTTTTTCCTCCAAACCTTCACAGCACAAATGTGCGTGGAAGATGGACAGGAAAAGCGCAGCATAAAACTTCCCTTGTCGAAACATTGCAACGAACAAGCCGTTGCACATATGAAGCTCCAAAGTGACTGCTTGGCACCAGGAAAGAAGTAAATCAGTCACAGAAAAAAAAGAAAAATTAATGTAGAAGGAAAGTAAAAATAAAAATAAAAACACATGGAGTTATTGTCCAATCATCCAGAAAAGTGCATAAGGCTGATTCCGCATGCAGATGAATGCAGAGCCACTTAAGTGAACACAGTCAAACCTGGTCACTCAACTTTCAGTGAGCCCTTGCCAGATGACCCGAAGAAACAAAATTTAAGGCGGTGGGTTTCGGTGCCAACTGGTGCTTGGGGAGCACCAGAGAACGGCATAGAAAAAAAGGCAAGTGTAAAAAAAAAAAAGAACTAAGAAGAATGGAGAAAGGGGTCGAGAACCTAATGCCAGGGCAAACAGGTATGAAAGCAAAAGACCCAACGATGGCAATGGAGGCATACGTACAAGAGGTGGGGGAGGGGGGCAAAAGTAGGGGAGAGGGGTGTGGGGATGAAGGGAGAGGGAGGAGTTGGAGGGAGTCTGTGCAACTACACCCTTTTGGTGTGAACGTACTTACAACAGGCCGCCTATGGGGTGTCAAAGCACACCCCAGACGACCCCCTCGACAGCCGCAGTGGCACCCAACCTTCACGGCGGTAGTAGGAAGATGCCGAGGCGCTTCAGTGCATCCTCTTCCGTCATTTCTGAAAGTGGTAAGGTGATTACAACCGCATATGGTAACCTGCCCCTTCGGGCTAACAAAACAGAGAAATTTCCTAGAGTTGCCCAGTAAGGACATCAAAAACACTTTAGTAAAGTCATCACTGTCTTACATATGCATTACTCGTCACTGGACCAAAGCTGCTTTTACTGGACAAATCTGTTTTCGAAGCAAGTTTGCCTCCCAGAAAGAGCCGCATTGCTCGAGTACGTATAGTATTGCCACGAGTACTTGTGTATCTTTTGCACTGACCGTCTTGCTTCGGCTGACATAAATTAAAGCTTATTGCTCAGCGCAGCTCGCGCCTTCCTGTACTGTAATTTTCTCGAATGTTGTCAATTGTTCTATCTGTTGCCTATGTAGTCGTCGAGTCTTGTGGTAATAACATACTGTGCGCCACGCGAGTACTGGTGTACATTCTGATGCTTACGCAAGCTTTAGAGACTACACTGGAAGGTTCACTGCAAGGTACAAATAGCCGACGTGTCCGACCTGCAGATTGGATTTTCGTTTGATCGACAAGTGTGCTCGCCACTATCATTGTGCCAAGTGTTACTTGTTTTGCTTGGGGCACAGGCCTCGACCAATAAACAGTTTTGTAACTTTCATTGTGCCACTGTAGTTTGTTTAACATCAATAAAATGTGACAATATTACAGGCACGTGTTTGCCCCCCAGTAAAAGCTAATCTAGTGCATAATGCTATGGATCAAGTCTGCACCAAAACAATTCCACACATCACAAAAATGGCAGCTCGGTTTGCTGGAATGTGTTGGGTGCATTGGCAGCACAAGTCATGGTGCAAAAGATCGGGTGTTTTTACAGAACGTGCTTCACACTCCAGAGAGCAGCGACATCTAGGTTTCTCAATCATTGGCGGCAGATTTTTACGACTGCGGCACGGAAAAGTTAGGGTCACACTGCACTCAATGCCTAAGCAAGGACAATGAATACGTGAAAATATATGTTGTGTCGCTTTTTAATAAAAGCCTTCCTTCACTGACATGTCTGGCCCATTTAAGAATTATTTAGAACTATCTTTCTGAATGCATCTCGCATAATATACAGATTATATTCAATGCACTGACGATTCCCTTGTGGAACCACTGTGGTTTTTGCATCGAGCAAAACCTCGTGCAATGCATCACAAAAGGCACTGCCACTTTCGCCACTGTCTTCGGATGCTTTTAAGCCAGCCAAAAATCAGCCCACAACAACTGCTGTAAAGTTCTTAACCGAGTTACAACTCGTCACCAGCACTGGCCATCGCAAGGTTAAAAGAGCAGCGCATGTAAATTTGCTCAATAATTTTGAAATGCAACAGTACAAACATTGGCGACTTTTGCTGAACATTTCCATTGTTATCAATATTGACACTCTTTAAAGCTACAACAAAAAATATGAAAACAGCACAAGGAGCGATAAATTGCAAGGACACTTTAGCACAATCACTTTTGTGATGCAATACCTGGGGTCATATTCTCAAGTGTTTAGAGGATAAGACCACTCTCGCGAGACTGAGTGATGCTGCATCAGAGGCACTGGCATATACAGCTGACATTATTCCCAGCCCTGACCCAAGCTAGCTATCTTCACACAGGTACCAGGAATGTTGTTGATCGCATCTGCAAAAGTGATCCCTCAAGAGACTTTCCTGGTTCTACACTGGACTCGAAGAACTACATGTACTAAAGAAAATTGGTATAATCAACCTTTCAGTTAAAACTACTGGCTTGTTCCCATTCAAATTTCACACAGAGATGACATTTCAGTTCATTCAATACCTTGCCTGAAATACAATACCTGCTCATTTTGTGCAGAATAAATCTAACCTAGTCATCCCGAAAAGAAAAAAAAAAAGAAAAGCGCACTGTATCAGCAACAACACAATGGCAGCAGTGGTGATGTCAATTGGCAGCCTTACGGTGAGAAAGAGCATGCACTATGTTTCGCCCTAACAGTGAAAGATAATGCAACCACTGTTTTCAATGAGGCATTCAGTTTTTTTGGTACAGGGAAGATCAGTGAGATTGCTCACCGCGCGCTTAACAATCAAACGGACCCTGAGCAGTGGCATGTAACCTCAGTGATAACGCCAGTGTGCCAGTGGAAGGTGCAGATTGTATATCCAGCGACGTGCTCATGCATTGTTGTTAACAGATGAAGTGTTGGGCAAAGTGGACTCAGCAAACTGCGTAAGCATCAACATCTGCATCGTGGTCTGCATTGCGATTGATGACGTCATTGTCCAAGTAGTCCGCAATGACAATGCAGCGGAAGATGATGGTGAAGCCGGATGAGAAAGAGGAAGCACCTGTGCGGCCTCTGTTACTACAGGTGATGGAAGGACTGAATCATGTACTGCTGTTCTTCAGTTTTTAAAAGAAGGAGCCTTTCGACGATATCGCGGGAAAACAAGCAGGAATCGACCCGGATTTCTTTTGTAAATAAAAGGTGATGGTTCCTGCTTTCGCCATCAAATACAGCCTTCTGTTTATCACTTTCAATAGTTCGAATTTCGTTTAATTCGAATTAACAAGTGTTTACTCTCGTTGCAATTCATTCTGAATGGCACACAGTCCTGCACCGAAATGCAGCATACTATTTGAAACCTTGTTATGATGAAACCAACACGAAAATATCTTCGTTACATCTGACATTCGCTACAAGCATATAGCATTCCTCACATGCTGATACCAGCAAGGAAAATTTAGATTCAGTTCATTATATAAGCATAGGCTATACAGATTCTGGTAGGCATTAAACAAAATACACCATGAAATGACACCTCTGGGCAAAATTTGGGTGTGAACGAGCTGGAGGTACTGCTGCAAGAGTGGGTACACTTTGTAAAGAGAGACATCGGCCTTGCGTTGGCCACACGGGTGGACAGGCACATCCAACCATAGCCATGCTGCCATGCACCAGAGCACACCTTTGGCAAGGAAGCTGTCCAGGATTTCCTTGGCACCAGGCACCTGGTACTTGGAAGCTGACTCCACCACCTTCTGCGCGTGCTCCACGTGACCCTGGGTCAGCTCGTAGATGAGGAACTGCACAGGGCGAGGGGGAAGGGAGGGGGGGTACACAAGTGCCTGGAAGTAAACCCTAGAAAGGCTTGGCAAAGCATAGCGTCAATGCCACAGCTATCTGTTCCCTCCTTTGGCTTTTGCAACTCTATTCTCCCGGCCGGGTGCCAAGACTTCTCTTCACCATGATTACCCTGCCACTACGGTAATCTCTGAATTCTAGGCCAAGTATCTACTGTCATGGACAGACATCTCCAGGACAAGAGCTCCAACCGAGGCAAAATTCTGCAGTACAGGTGAATGGCTTTTTGGTATTGCAGACGTGGCAATCATCGAGAAAGCGTAACCCTCTCGGGCAAAGGTATCGGTGCGGTGCTTGCAGAGGCATCACTTGAGCACTCTAGCTTTCCTACTCGAATAATTTATAAGTTTCGTGGAGCTCTTGCGTCAGCACCCTATTGACAGCCTTTCTGACGAGAGAGTTATGTTTTCTAAGGCATGTGAACAGACAGACCTGTCAAACATCCATCATGTCTGCTTTGATGCACATGGCAGTTTGCGGTCGGCGATGGCCACTTGTCCATACTACAGTGGGACCTCGCTTAACAGAAATCACTTAAACGGAACTGCCTCTTACACAGAACACCATCCCCATGGTTGGTTGGTTTTGTATTCAAGCGATTGTATTCACCTTTGTCTCTCAATAACTGAAACACCTGACAAACAGAACCAGTTTCCCTGGTTCCTTGAGGCTCTGTTTAAATAGAGTCCACTGCAGATCATTTTTGTTGGAGATGATGGCCTCTTGTGTGTAACTAAACTTTAGTGCAAATCCGCACCTTGCCACTCTGAACCTGCCTCTTGGCCTTGCATGCTGGGTCAAGGCTGATTTCGCCAAATCTATGCGAAGCAAACGCCAACATCATTTTCTGAAAAAACAGTTCTGGCATTATTACATTTAGATACCAGTGAAAACACTTTCAAATTGCAGACATCTATAATTACGTGAAAGCCTTCACGAAACATCAGGCATGTCAAAATTCAGGCACGTAGTGGCATTATATGTTGACATGAAGCACCTATCGCTTTAAAACAATGCCATTGAGCAATCGAAGCATTTGGCACCAAATGCCATTTTTTGTACAAACACAGAAGGGGCCCGAGATTCATCCTCACCACTTGAAGAGTTGAGAAAAAAAGAAAAGAGAATGCAGGCAAAGGAGTGTACTCACGTGGCACCAGAGGTCAGCATGATACGGCATGCTTAGCACAGCGGCCTCAAACAACCGGTGCACCTGTGGAAAGAAGAGCAACACAAACCCGCCAACACGGAACGTTTGTGGCTGCGCCTATCGAAGCAGTGGCTTAGAAGAGCACTGGCACAAAGAATTTCTTTTAAAATTATCAGATGGCTGTTAAACACCATCAATTAGAATCGGAGGCCTCAATTCTTCAAGTGTTGCACAATCGATTACAAGACCTGTCCACGGGCCCAGTTGAACACACATGGCAAGTGCAGATTGGCCTTGGGTGCGAAGCAACCCACAGGCTTTACATAGTGGAAATTGGAAGTGGCAGTCACGTGGTACCACGACCACATTTATGACCGTGGCCCCGAAAGTTAAAAAGCACTCTGAGCACTGCACAGGATAAGAAGGGGGTGAAGGTGAACAAACAGCAGCACGCTGGGCATCCCGAAACAGAGGACGGCAGAGAAGCACACCTAACTTGCATCAAATGCCGAGAAGCACAGAATCAAGTCGATCTTCGATAGTCTTGATTCTGCGCTTCTGATATGAGGATATGAAGGCGTATGCCCTGCTTACAGCAACGGAGTCATTGTGTGCTCTTCAATTAAGTGAACAAGTAAGTGAACATATCTGAAGATATGCGTGCCCAGCTTACAGCAAAGCGGTCATTGTGTGCTCTTCAACTACTGCACTGAAATGACTGGTGCAACATCTGGGGTGTGGCGTCCACCATTTCATGAGACAATTAACTCACATAACGAACTCCTCCTCGCCTTCGCCCTTGAAAAATTGCTTATTTTTTGCAGACAAGCGTGCAGACCGCACATCACGTGAAAGAATGTCATCGGTCCGTGTTTAGTCAGTGCTGGCACAACACGGGCTTACTGCAGTTGGCGCTGATGGCAAGGATGACGGCCTTTTCATTGCTAGGTTTGAAAATGTTTGCAAACCTGTCATAGATTTTCAAATTGGGAGAGCTACGGCAAGTTTGCACGATGGGTCCCGCTCCCTCCACATCCACCTGCCACTGTGCTAATGCGTGTGCAGCCGGATGGTCAGTGAATTGGTCACAGAACACTTCTACGTCCCCCAAAAACTTCTTTTCCAATGGTGTAGGACCCCGTCTCCCACATATGGATCAACGCTTTTGGAAAACAGTAAGCTCATTACGCGAGCAAATATGGTAATTGACTATCCATTGAGCACTTGGGTGACTGATGCTTTCTGCCTCAATTAGAGAGTTGACAGCCGCAGATCCAAACAAAAACATGACAAGCTTCTCACATTAGTCAAGGGCCAAAGGAAACCCACCTCATAGCTGTCCCCTTCAGTGGCCGCCAGCTGGATACCTCTGCGCCCACAATGAAATTGCAAGAAGAAATGTAGAGAACAGTGCAACCCCAAAAATGGCACAGTAAATACGAGAATGAAAATGAAATGAAACTGATCTAATTGCTGCTCACCTTAAAGCGGAAGCCCCTAACATGGAACATGCTTCAAACACATTTTCAACATAGCAGTGCCGAGTAGAACAACCGTGGTGCCATCATAAGGGTAAAAAACATGCACTCACAGGTTGTTCTCTTCGACAAAGAACAACATCAGCCAGATCATTACTCATTACCACCGTATTTACCTCCAGGATTCACATGTGGGTAATGCACATCTCGTGTTTTCTCTAGCTTCATAGTTTCTGTGTTGCTAATTTGCATCGTCATCATCATTATATTATTATTGCCGCACAGGGATAACAATGTATTATAATTTAATATTACAAAGAAGAAACAAGGAACAAAGGAAACTAAATTACATTCTATAAGTGGAAGCCCGTTAGGAAAGCAAGGAACATTAAGGTAAAAACTTTAACACGCCTGAGGAAATTCAACTACACTTAACCAAGATACAACAAAGAAGAGCAAGATTAAGCTTCCTATAGATACCTAGCTAAGCGAAGCCAACTGAAGGTATGACCAACTAAAAGGTTTTCTGATTTACAGAAAAACCATTCAAAACAAGGGCTACCATAATTATAAATATTTTTTGAAGATTATAGCATCTACTGTCCGGTTCTCAACATCGGCACCAGTGAAGATCAGAGAGGCATGTCAGGTTTGGTGCGTGAACACGAATGCAACAACACGAAATGCTCAATGCGCAGCAGCATCGCTGCATAATTCACCAGAGGTTATTATAATGATGCAAATGGGCCTAGCAAAGTAAAACGGGCACTTTTCGCCATCCGCTGATACCCGAGACAAAAAAGATTGGCCAAATCGCAAAGTGATAAGGCCCCGGTAAAGTTTGAAAAGTTTGGTAACGTCCAACCTACGAAGTGCACATCAAGGACACACCATGACTCTCAATTTGCACAATCTTTTGCAACAAAATCAAAGTACTATCTTACAGGCAGCACAATTCAGCCTCATGAATTTAATTTCAGAATGCAAACTACAGAGAATGAAGCTTTGAGCTGCATACATTGTTAATGACATTGATGAACATGCAAAAGTGTTCCACTGCAGATTCTTTTTAAATGGCACTCGATCCTGCTGAGTACAGTCAGCAATCAAAAGGAACGCTTATCACTGAAGCAGATTACCATCACTCGACATTAAGGGCAACCCCCAGGGTGGAATTCTTGGCCATTCACTGTCTGCATGCAGCCAGCGTTGCAAGATTTGGCGCGACTAGCACCGGATGCGTCTGTGCGACAGCATTCCAGACAGTGACAAGCACTGTGTTAGCATAGTGCCACAAGCGCCATTGTCCATAGACACCGATGTATCCGGTGTTAGTCATAGAAACTAGTGAAAAAGTGACTGTATCCCCGTAAGTGAACATCCAAGAATACCACCCCCAATTAAGAGGTTTCACCTATATGTTGGCAATTACAGAACCAAAGCTGACATGAAGGAGTGATCTACCAAGGTGCTTTAACAATGGTACAAGAATTAGGTATGTGAAGCGGTGCTAAGAAAGCACTCCCGAACAGCTTGAGCTTGCCTGCAAGTAAACTGCCTCTAGGCATGACAGCCATGAAACAATCCAGTGATTTCTAAGAAAAATGAGGAAAATAAAGCACCAAAAGCCTTTTTTTTTACATTTCAGCAACTGACTAAAGGTTGTTGAGCGCAGGGAAGCACGAGGGCAAAAGAAGGCACACTGGACGCACTGGTGTGCAGGTGTGAATTCAGGCACATTCAGTCAAGACGTAACGGCAAGTCCAATATGCCCCCCTTGTCAGCAACCGTGTTACTTTGCCTAAGAAGCTGCCATAATGTCAGCGTCTAAGCGTGTGCACAACACAAGCCTTCTTTGTGGAAACCATCGTCATTAGCCTACTTGTAGCCATGATGAACGAATTATTAGCCTTATGACCAAACTACCCCGGATATTTCCATTTACCCTAGTCCTGTGCAGACTTAACCTTACTCTCATGACTTGACCTAATCTTCAGTTCCCCAGACTGGAATTCACTTCCCTTGGCAACCGTTTCTGTTGGTTAATAAGAGCACCGGTTAACATATCCACGTGTCACATGATCTGCCAAGGTGACTCTGTGGCAAGAGTGGCAATGGGGTTTTGCTGCAGAGTGCAAGGTCATGGGCTTAATCTCTGCTGTATTCTACCGGGGAGGATGGAATGCAAAAATGCTGGTGTGCCAAGCGTCACATGCAAAGTAAAGAACCACGAGTCGTCAAAATTATTCCAGTGTCTTCTAATACAGTGACAGGTATGGGGAGAGGGGGAAAGAGGGTGGCGACCGTGCCTGTGCACGTAGTTTGCGCTTCTGTAGTTATAACGTCACACATGGCGGAGGTACTGGTGAGGCTGCAGCAGCGGTTGCGGCTAATGCATGGGAGGTGCGGTCACCGCGGCGGTGCTTGTGGGGCTGTACTGTGGTGCCATATGAAAAAAAATTTATTTCGTAATGTATGCAGCCTAAACAGCTTCGCTAGTAATCCGTCCCCATATGAATGTTGCAGCCCCCACGAATTATTTTCTTTAATCTCAGCAAGAGTACGCATCTATCCATGTCTCATCTCTCATTCACACAGGAAATCACAACCTTATGCCAACCATTTCTCAGACTTCTGGTAACCTTTAATGCTGTAAGTGGTACATAAACAATGGACATTCAAAGCTTGGCGAATTCTCCAAAGACATTGAGACTGCAGTGATTTGCCCGAACACAAACATTGCTTGCTGGAGCTTTTGCTGGTTCAATGTATCAAAACTTTACCTCTTCCCAATTTCAATGATTTGTTTGCCAACACTCAGTAGCAATGAGTAATTAGAGTTTGCTAGGATGACTTCGAGTCTGGTAAATTCTATCCTGACCAACAACACCAGTCAGCGTCCACACATTTACTTGGGCCAAGACTCTCACTGCTTTGAATCCAAAATTCGGCCTCGGCAGATAGTTAAAACTTGAGCAGTCAACGTGCACATGCCCAACTCCAATGGTGACCCAAGTCATGACCCCAATAGTGCCTGTCTTGCTGGCACTTAGGGTACAGTGAATGTGTCAGACAAGCCATCTCCTTCTAAAAGTGATGGCCTGCTTAGACCATCACTTTTCAGACGAACAGGACTGCTCAAGATGGATGATTATCAATTCACCCGATTCTAACTCGCACATATTCTGCAAGAAAATGGGCTTCAAAGTCACCTGCACATTACAGCAGGCATGACACTGACACTGCGTTTGGTGCACTGGGAACAGCCTGTGTGATCACAAGTTGGCAACAGAACAAGTTTTCAGGCAGCTTGGCGGTGGCAGCATGCAGCTGCTCTATTTCGTGGCAGTCGGCCGTTTCTGACATGCACCCAAACTCAAAATGCACTTAGGGATTTATGAACTCAAATCAGAAATCAATTACGAGCAGTAAAAACAGTGCTAAACAACAGGACGAGCCGAGGGACACAGACAGAGGGACCCTCCTGCTCATCCTGTTGTTTAGCAGTGTTTCCATTGCTCGCAATCATGAACCAACCGGCCCAAATACGTACTCTTCTTCAGAAATCAATGTTCACCCCAATTCATCCCGCCTCCGATTCTATAACAAGAAAAATGTAGCATGCTTGGAATTCTGGCAATCAGAAAAAGATTAAATTGGCAAAGTTTACATTGACAGAATGGCAATAAGCTTATTTGCAGTTGAAGTTCATCATCGTCCTTCTCAGACAGTTCTTTTATCACTATTGAATGTTAGACGTCTCCTCCACATAATCGACGGTGTTTGGCATTATTTCAAAATTCTTGAATGACCACATCACCATCACAAACATGCTGTTAATGTTAGCACATGCCCTGGACTATCCGGTTTGCAAGTTCGCCATGTGATACAAAACACAGACGCACCAAAAACAAGTGGCTCTGTTTCTACTACCTTAGCGCATAAAATGACACCCCCTCTAGATAAACTTGCGTAATGAAAGCGGTATGTCGTCATCGCCAATCTATACAAAAGCTTGTTCTGTCACCATATCGCGATTATGCTCGCAATGAAGCTGGTGCTAACAGCAGGTTGTTGATAACGCCGTGAACACTGTTTCAGGTTCACATCTGATTGCAATGCCCAGGCAACTTTCCTAGCATCATTCTTTTAAAAAATTGGCTCTAGGTTTGTGAAAATACGGTAATCATCTACTAATGCTGCCAATTCTACTTTAAATGTTCAGGGCAGGCCAAAATTCAGCTTTCGGTGGCAGGTAACCATGTCTTTGGCGCATTTCTAATTTTCTAATGTCACCGAAAAAGACAAAGCCATTCGGATCACAAGTGGAGCATTGGGGTTAGCTGTATGTTAACCAATCAAGTTAGAATTACCCAGTGAAGCCCAATTTTAGCATGGAAATAATGAATCTCTCGGCCCATAGAAACGTATGGACACAGGACCTTGGGTCTGGATTGAACTAACATTAAAATTTAATAAAGCTGGAGTTGGATTAACAGAAGTGTACTGTACTGCTTGTGTAATGACGGCAGTACCACATTCTTTTACAGCAGTACTGAATAGCATTGAAGTAGTGACTTCAATACCAATGAGTTCAATTGCAAAATCAACACTCCAGAAAGCAAGCAGCGGGGATTGCATAGAAGAACTGTCATGCAGACACACAAGATAAAGAAGACACAAGCATTCGAGCTGTCATGAAACCAAACATGAAAATAGCACAGGAAATGGAACAAAAATGGCTCTAGAGGTACGACAGGCTTGCGAGTGGATACTAAGTGGCTACGAGAGAGACAGAAAGAGAGAGAGAGAATGCAAATGCGAGGCCTCACAGTTGCCAGAGTCGCAGCGACTGGAGGCCCGGCACCAGGGCTGCCCGCAGCACGGTCTCTGCCCGGTCCCTGTCGTTGGACTGCAGGTACAGCTCCGCCACTCTGTCAGAGGCGAGAACAGAAAAAGAAGAAGAAAAACGAGGACAACCGCATTTCCTCAAGAACGCAGGCTCTGCCAAGCTTGGCAAGCGAGGACAAGTCTTCTTCAGTGGGCACGGCAGCCTGCGTTGAGCCTGGCAGGCACCAGCGACAAGCGTGCGATTGAGAACATGCAGAGGCGACCAACAAAGAAGTGCATTTCTACCAGCTGGACTAGTGTAAAATCCAGCGTACGACATGAACCCAGTGTAGTAAGTATATGAGGCAAAAAGTTCTGAGGCTGTCACATGGAAAAAAATTTATCCATATATAGTTCAACTACTGTAATGACTTAGCTTTTGGTTGTCTCAAACCCCCGAAAAAACTTGCAACCCTAAAAAAACGCTTTTGATACACGGGTGAAATAAGAGGAACAAATTTGACATGCAAACATCTGTAACCAATCTTCCTATTATAAGCAGGATTTTACTACACCTTAAGGTGCTAGTTTATCAATTGGTGCTGCATACTGAAACTCCCTTCTTTTCCTAATCGCTGCACAGACTGACACTTCCAACAGCACCACCATATTCAGCATAAGACCAACGTTCAAACCAATTTTTAACGGAGAACGAAATTTTAAACGCACTACAGGGTCCAGTGCTCTTTCAGAAACATTATGTACGCATTAGATATTACAATGGTAACCATCTACATTGTAACAAACTACATTGGCGCCATTTAAGGTTTTGCCCGCATCCTTGCTCTCATTGACAAGATGTCTTTTTTATGTTCCGAGTGCTGTATGGCCGCTCCAAATAGATTTGTATTGCTTTGGTACCAAACTTAAACAGCTGACAAAGAAGCCTTGGTTAGCTATATTGGCCTTAGCAGTGCAGCCTTAGGGAAAATCTGCCACTAACTTGCTATCGCCACCAACAAGTTGCATTTTTGTTTTGATGGCAGAAGTTTAAGCAACAAACAATTTCCTTCCAAGCTGGTTGTTTACCTGCCTGCCTCCTCGACGCCACCCGTCACTACCATGGGATGATATGCACAAGCCGTTGAACAGGCCTTAATCACGTGCAATTGTTCGACTGACAGCCGTACAAGCTATATTTGGGTTAATGAATGAACAACCTACAAATACCGTGTGCGCGCCTATTATGTTTGTCCATGCGTTTACCGGACAGAACGAGGCAAGCTCCAAATTTGATTTCCGCAATGCAGTCTAAACTGTCAATGCCGATACTCCTTTAAACACAGTGTCTACTAGATTACGTCTGCTTGCAGAACACACCGTTGGACCAGCGCTGGGTTCAGTTTTATCCGATCCTGCAGGTAAGACCAGAGGAGATCGGCTGCGTCGCGCGGTGACGTCATGTGTGCCGCGAGCAGGTTGAGCATGTGGTTTGTGAAGTTGCAGTCGCTCCACATCTTTCTCGGCTCCGTGGGCAGGGGTCTGCGGGTGGGCACGCTTTCAAGGCAACGCTGCACGAGGCCACTCACAGTGGCTGCGGAGCCGCCTTCGCGGCGGACGACAGCCTCAAGCTGATAGTTCAAGTACCTGCATGGAAGAGGGAATATCGTTTGGAGTAGCAAAGTCCTTGGTGCTTTTAAACAGACCCTGCAGTACTACAGTGAAACCCCAACATAAAGAAATTCAGGGGACTGTGGTAAAATTGTTTTGTTAATCTTTAAGGTCATTGTAGTGAAAGCTCCAAACTTATGTATTTACCAGTCCGCCCATCAACCTACGAGTTCATAAGTTGTCACCATTTGAGCTATCCATGAAAATGTTGCTGTTGACAAAAATGATCGACGACGCGGTCTGGGTAGCCAAACAGATAGCTCGTGCAACTGACGTCAGTTGGGCCAAACGCGTAAATTGGGATGGGGCGGCGGAAAACAGAGAGAAGCAGCGCTGCTGCGACTGGTAGCGATACACCTATTTAAAACATTATAATAAATTACACGCTTTACACAGAGTGCTTAAATGTGTCACATAATGATCAGAAGGACCTACCCTAGCGACTCGGTACATCTGTACAAAATCATCAAAATCCTTTCAGAGAGACAGAGAGGGGGATATAAGGAAGGCAGGGATGCTAACCAATCAAGAGTCTGGTTGGCTACCCTATGCCGGGGAAGGGAGAAAGGGGAGAGAGAGAAGGGAGAGATAGGGTATAGAGACGAGTACATACAGTCACTGAGTTGAAGACGCTCGTTCAAACCAGACAATCTCAGAAAGAACAGAAGTGCCTTCACTGTCTTCTGAGCTGATGATCGGTGGGGACGGTGCTCTAGTACTGTCTGTTCACTCAGAGGACGATCATCTAGTTTCCTCAATGTGTTGGACAAAGATTGTCTTTGTGCTTGAAATTGAGTACAGTGGCGCAATAAGTGCTCAATGTTCTCCTTGCACCTGAAAACATCACATGCAGGACTATCAGCTATTCCAATTAGTGCTGAGTAATACTTTCAAGGTCCCTTTAAAACCAACCATGTGGATTCAGTAATGCCCCATGATGACGCGATAAACACACACGCACACAGGCGCACACACACACAAACGAACAAACAAACAAAAGCTGGTGTTAGCTCTCCACATGCAACTTACAAACTTCATGAAATGACAGAAACCTCACCACTTGTGGTTTGGACATGATTGAATTGTGACTGCATGTGTTGGTAGAGTGCAGAATGCTTAACAGATCATGCTCGGCTGCTACAATCATTGCCGACCAGAAAAAAAAGACAACAGTTGCTGCAGTAATTTTCAGGGGTACGTAGATTCAACCATTTAAACTCGAGGGAAAAAGAAATCACAATTTTTTGTCGCTAATATGGGTGGTACTAGCATTATGCGATTAAATTGGTATTGTTAGAAAAGGCTCCCAAGAAATATTGTATCTGCTATAGATCATGATGTTTTTGTTCATGAGATGGTTTCCCTAAATGTGTGATTATTTGTGTATTTGCTACTTTCTCACATATGTATTATTTTCTGGCGTAGATAATTATGTCACTCTATCAAACTAATGATTCTTTTTTAATTGTACATTTATTATTTAGCTGACTCCACAATCCCCCCCCTTTAGGTAACTGCCTCAATGTTCCCTTAGAATACATGAATAAATGAATACTTCTAATTTGGCAAAATATGGTGAAACAGAGTGATAACACAAGGAAGCACACACAAGGAAGAGGGAAACCACTGTCACCGGCATGACACCAGCAATGGTGAGGGCCTTCACTTACCACCACCAAGCAAGCTGCACGTCCGACGTCGTGTCCGAGACCGTCAGGAGGGTCTCGTAGAGTTCGCACACATCTCTGGCAGGCGCTCCAGACAGCTTGAACAGCTCACTGGACAACAGAGGAGAAATGCAGCCCGCAGCATGCAAACCCAGGCTCCAACCCCACCAAGCAGGTTACTTCGGCTCAGCCATAAAACAATGGAAAAAGCCGTCACGAGTGCTGCTAAATGGCTGCCAAAGACTACTATGAATTTTCTCGTGCTTTTAAAGGAGTACCAGCATGATATCAGAGAGGTTTAGCTTGTCCGGTATTTCGGTAAAACGCAGGTGGATGCGGGGCGTTGGGGCAGAGGCGTAAACGTGAGCGGTCTGCGTGGTGCAGCCACCTGGTGGCGCAGTGCTCAAACAGACAGAAACAGCTAATATTGCAGTAACCAAGTGTATTTTACTTTGTTGTGGGTGTAAATGTTTGTCAGCAACACGATTACGCCAGTACCGAAAATTTATACCAGCAGCGAAGAAGAATACGCTCGGTTAATGCAATATTAACTGTTTCTGTCTGTCTGAGCACTGCGCCACCAGGTGGCTGCACCGTGCAGACCGCTCACGTTTACGCCTCCGCCCCAATGCCCCAACACCCCGTCCGCCTGCGTTTTACTAGAATACCGGACAAGCTAAAGCTCTCTATTACCGACTCTTCACTTTTTTTTTCATTGCTATAAAGAAGGCACTAGTGCTCTAAACCCTCAAGGAAAAAGTGGCAAGCCTCAGAGGGCCTTAAGTGAACTACTGCGATAGCTCTTCTGCAGCCAGTTTTGTTTTCTAGGTGGTGACCGCGCCGTTATGTCACAATGCAAAGGTGCTCACGTGGGAGCAGAACACTGCGACGTGCTGGCCCTACCAACGGCTCGGTTGTTAGGCATGCCACTACATTATGCCTCACAATGAGTAGCGGCATAGGAGGCGACCGAGAGAAGCTATTGGAGTAAATAATTTTGTGCACTCCGAGACCTGCAGCTATTTTATTGAGGGTTGAGAGCACTAGGGCCTTCATTAGCGCAGAAAAATAAACAGTCGGAAATACCATGTCCATACTCCTTTAAAAGGCACCAAAACACCAACATCAACCTATACCTGTAAAGTTTTCTTTCCAAACCCTTATTTAATTCATTTGGCCACAAAATGTTGCTTATTAGAAGAAATAACAGCCAAAGCTCCTTAGCATGTAAAATGGCATTCAAAAGTAAGCACTGTTACATGAGCGTGATGTCATAAATTTCAATGTACTTTCTCGTGTCTGGGCTGTTTTGGTTCTGGAAGAAGTTAGAAAAAATTACTACAGGCCGAGACTCCTAGTCCTTTAGCATGCAATGCTGCAACACGGTCCTTCTTTCCGTCTTTCCGAATGCTGATTCCTGGATTCTTTGAAAATAAAGAAGGGCACGTTGTGCAGCATACAGAATCAGCGGTCAGCAGTACTCACATGAAATTGAGACGCATGTAGATGGCATGACTGTTACGTTCTTCCACAAGCTTTGGGAACAATATGCAGGGTCTAAAAAAAGAAAAAAGAAAGGAACGAAAAAAAAAGGGAAGCTTAGCCCATTGTTCTACAATTTGAAAAAGATTGATAAGTGCAAGTAAGTACACAGTCTTTTTCTTTTCCTTTTTCTTCATTTATGCTAGCAAACCAAACTGTGCAAGCCAACAAATCCAAGTGCTCCTACCCGTCACAGCTGAGAAAGCTAAAAAAGGAAGGACAGAAAGAAAAGAAGAGGAGAGGAGAGGAGGTTTGTTGATTGTAACGAGAATGTGCTCTGCTAATTACCCTATAGTACAGCCACAGTTAGTAGTGGACAAACCACCTGCTGCATAAATGGCAGGTAAAGAGATTACTGCTACAGTAAAGAGGTTGCTGGTGGTTCTTTAGCTGTGTACTGTATGACATGTGGCTGCTAATCATTATGTGATATTTACAGTGCGGCTGGACAATGCAAGGATCAGCTCCCACCAAAATTACCAAGGATGGAGCCATAGCAATACTGTGACACGTGTGTGAGTATGACTTCTATTATGCCAGTAAGGGAAAACATTTAAGTGGATTTTCTGCAGCACCTGCAGTTCTACTACACCCGACGTAGAATGCATCCCTCCCCCTCTTGCTACTCACGGCGGACCTTGTTCCCGTCGCAGATGGCTTTTAAGATCCAGCGGCCCGGGCCCCACCGGAGTAGAATGCGCCCCCTCTGCCCACCTTCGCCCCACAGCCTTGCACGCAACGAAAAACAGCGTCCTTCCTTTCCACTGTCCTCCCTTTCGTGCATGAGTTTGAGCCACAATCGCTGGCTCACCTCCACATGCTTTCATTCTCTCACACAGCATATGGCGTGTGGCGATGATTTTATCGCCCTTGGACTTTACAGGGAACCTCACAGTGATGCCGACAGCAGAAATGAGCTCGAAGTGTCCATTAAATTACTATCGCAATAAATATCAGATCATTCACATACTGCTAGTTAAATTCTTACCAAGATTGCTAGTACCTATGGCATAGAGGTCACTTGCACAGAATGTCCTTAAGTTGCTGCTACATGGGGACATTCAATGTGATGCAACGAAAACTGGGAATGAGTGAATATATGAATACACCAGAACCTCGTAGATACATTTCTGTTACGTACGTGTGCCCTGCGACAATGTTTGCAATCGAGAACACAAAAATGATTCAATAGAGTTACGCTAATTTTTTTACCAGTTCATGCGTTCCCGAAAAACACAGTTTTTTCGCCACTGATGTTCAGTGCATCGCCAAGGTGCAAACATATGATACGTTCTCCAGCCCCTAGAGCCTACATAAACAAGAAAATGCGCGATCGAGAATAGTATATGGCTGCCTGCTGCGGCAATTCAACCGCAATACTCGCACACCCGTCTCGCGTGAAAACATTTGCACACACTCAGTTTCTCATTTCAGTACCAGCAAATCTTCTGCGGAGTCGTCAAAGGTGGCATTTACAGCTACCATTGCAAATCCTATTGCGATGAGCACCTTTGCCTGTTTGCTTCCCAGCGCATGGTGCCATAGGAAGCGTAGCGTATGCTTTTAATGGGCGATAACTGAAACGCACCACTGCTTCCTGCTGCAGACTGCAATCCTATGCGTTTTCAGGCTGCCAGATCCCGTATGAACAAGTCGCGAGGTGCGCGCATTCGAGAGCAGTATATGGCCGCCTGTCTCGTGTGAAAATATGCAGCATACAGTTTCTTATTTTGGTACCAGAAAATCTCTGGCCGGGACGTCGCATGCCTCATTCGCAGCTATCGCCACCCAACCTATTCTGATAAGCATCTTCACCTATCTCTTTTGCAGCGTGTGGTGTGTAGTGCCATTGGTAGTGTACTGCACGCTTTTAGTAGGCGATAATCCAAATGCGCTCCCGTCCCCTGCTGCAGGCAGCGTGATGTAGGCATCCCGTTTCGCTTCGGTGGCATCCCACGTCGGCCACCAGCTCGATTTCGTTTCAAGTTTTCGGTGGCCCTCTCAAAACATCACGCAGCAGGAAAACAACAAAACGCGTCTCGAGCCGCCGGAGCACCACCAGCTCGACAGCGCTTCGGCGTCTCGTGCCGCAACAACCCATGCCAACGCTTCGCATTACGTAGATGTCAACGACAGTTGAGTCTGTCAAATTTTTTTAGTTCGGATCATACGCTTTCCCTGTTAGTACGCTTTTTCCTGCCATTGTTTTTCAAAACGTGGAAAGAAGTTCTATTGGATTCAGTATATTCGGTGCAGAGACCCCAGCTGTTGCATGTGTTACAGAGCCCCTCGTTCTGAATGACATGCAAAAGGTGCACCGAGTATGCGCCAATCGGGCTGCCTGAGCTCACAAGGTTGTGGACTTGCTTTTTGCGAGCGTGTCTGCCCTAATGCGTGCGCTCCTTGATGTTGGCCCATCGAAGAGCGTGACTTGGCCCGACATTGCCCAATTTCAGAACCTTTGACAGGTGGCAAATCCCGCTGAAGCCAACTATGAAACGGCACCCGCTCTTTGCAGTCAGTGCATGGCCCACCCACACAGTGAGAATGATGACTACGTGCCTAAAGGTCATCGGGTCAAGTGGTGCACGGTCTACATTTCCGCCTGTTGCACAGATTGGCATTACGACAACGACCTGCCATTACGACCTGCCATAAAGATGGGAAAGCCCTTCTGTATTCTGGGGCAAAACTGGAAAGCAAAACCTTCTATGCAATAAAAGATTGCCATAAAGCAGGTCCACTGTAAAATTGAGAACCTTATTGACATTCAGTGCAACATAAAATCACTAGTTCTTTAGCTTCAGAAAAAAAAAAGCACTTGATTCTATTCAACAGACATTCTATTGATAAAAAGATATTTTGCACACCCTCATATGCTAGAGCTTGGCTGTAACCGGTGCTGGCATACTTACTTGGAGTTCCTAAGTGTAGACCGTACTGTAGCAGAGTAGACTGTATAGTAATAAGAGTAGACCGCAGTGAAAAATATGTTGCTACTCTGTGCAAGAGAGCAGGTGTAGATGACAAGATGAGATGCTCAACACGATCTTGAGCCTCCTTTAGTATAGTGGCGCCATCTAGTTTAGGCGCCTACAAATGCATCCTTTCATGCATCGTAAGTTTTACGTAAAATTTTCCGAATAGCCGTCCACTCTCTGAAAAATATACTAAACGAACTTTACATGTTACCCATATGCACATGCTACATGTTAATGCTTGTTTTTGCATATTTTGAATATTCTGGCTGTTACAAAAATGAGTCGTAGCAGCACCTTTGCAGTTGCCACTTTTTCTGCTCAGCTTGTCCTCTAGAGTTAGTTTGGCAACTCTGTGCGCATGTCTCATGAGCTGCGTTTGATACCAAGATCATGTGTGCAGGTGAGATTGACGGCTGTCGAAGCACGATGAAGTTTGCCGCCCCGTATTCAACACGATCCGTATGCCCATCGGCGGATAATCAACCTAATCTTCGAACATGCTTTTGCACTTCACGAAATATGTGCTGCTATTGTTGCCGTTCACTCTGTCCCCGTAGCGTTGTCGTTCTGAATGGTCCTATCGATCCGGACGAGGAACCTTCTACCGACAGAGGCAGCCCCGGCTGACGTGGCGTCGTCGTACGAATTGCAGCATTCAGGTGCTGCGTGTGCAGATCCTGCGTTGGGCCGACGTCGGGAAGCCTGTCTGCAGCATGTTCGGCGCTCCATTTGTGCCGAAAATGAAGTGCTTGGGTGGCATCAAGCATGAAGGGTCTCTGTGGCACACACGACATGTTGCACTACGCGTCTCTCCATATCAAATAGTCAAAAAACTTAAAAATAGATATTCGATTTACAAACTGAATTATTTGAACGCTCTCGGTTCAGTTCGGTTCGGTGATATACGAGTACTCGCACTCCCCCAACGTAAACTGCTGCGTATTTTGCTGCCTTTTATTCTCCGACACATCCGTCATCGCCATCTCGCGTGAATCACATTATTTTCGTCCACATAGCGCTACCAGAACCTAACATCACTTTCTGCATTGAATATGGTTACCCACAAATGACACATCCCCCCTCGTGACAGGAGTGTCGGCTGTAACACCCAGGTTAAAACTCACTCTGCAGTGCTTCGCTGGAGACCGACTAGGTTTTCATCGACCTGGAAGTAGTGGGCCACAAAGTTCTCCAGCAGCTCTTCAACTACGTCGCCTGGCAGGACAAAGTTTCCAGACGCCGCTCTGAACAAGAGTCGTGGATCTGTTGGTAGCCGTGACAGGCCTCGCTGCAATGCCTGCAAAGAGCGATCCACGGAAACCTGTCACGCCTGCACCGTCGAACCTGCCCACATGGAAATATTAAAAAGCAGCGGTGAGGATTTAAACTGCAGTAGGTTTCATGCCTTCAGGTCCCGTGCGAGGGTTCACTGGCTAAAGCTGCGTGCTCCTACAGTTCACGTACTATGTGACGCCATCGGTGAAAAGGGTGCTTCACATCTGCCAACGTTCCCTCAGGTTAGATCATGCACAAGCACATAAATACCCAAGAGAGTGGAGGTGGAAAGAGCTATCGCCGTAACACAATCAGTAATGCAGAAGTTGTGGTTGTGCTCTCACTAGCGACAAGTTGTTACTAATTTTCCAGGATATTCATGTAGAAATGTGCAGCATACGTAATATACGAGAGTTCTTCATTCCATGATGTCAGTACTATTTTTCCACTGCTGTTAGTATTTTTATGTATGTATAGTTACTGTCAAGCTGTTCGTATTACATTACATTGTATAACACTAGAGGTCAACCTGCAATGGAGTGCCTCATAATCAGAAAGTGGTTTTGGCACGTAAAACCCCAAATATTATTATTAACCTGCAATGGTAAACAGTTAAAATGCCTTGTTAATTGTCACCCTTTTTGTATGCCTTGTATATTGGGGGCTCGGGCGCTTCTCAAGTGAATTGATTTTCACTTTTTGCCCGAGCATTCCCGCATTGTGATGATGCAAATAAATATCAACTTCAACTTCAACTTCAACTCTTATTTCCATTTACACCGCTTCTGTGCTTCAATTAAAACAAGCGATTTCCCCTAAGGTTTCCTTGGATTCATTATTTGTTGTGAGCAACTAAAATCTCCCCCCCCCCCCCCGCCCCCGCCTTTGCTTCTCATTTGTTTGGTCAAACCAAGAAAGCACTCAAATTTTGTAAAACTTGGTGAAGGAAGAGTATTGCTCGTCTTTCCGGGAACAAGTTCGCCCAATCAAGAGTTCTGTTCTTGGCGGTGTTTGGCTTTTCACTCTAACGAGCACAACGTGAAAATAAGAGAACAAGCCTTTCCCGAGGTATTTCTTACATTAGTGGCTTCCTCCACATCCCCAGCCTTGAGGTGGAGCTCCACAAGCTGCAGCCAGCCATCGGACCAACCTGGATTGTCTTCCAGGGCCGCACTGCAGAGCTGTACAGCGGCCGGTCCCCTGCAATGCCAAGAGCAACAAGGCCTTCTGATCGATCAATTCATTTACTCGGCCATTCGATGAAAAGTGCTAAAGCAAGAAGAAAAAAAAATTCTATGCAATCCTTTGAAAAGTGCCATCAGGGGTTGTATTCTGTAAGGATTCACTTAGGAACTGGTTCACTCTGGCTATTACATCACTTGGAGAAAGAGTACAACGTTGTGGCACAATGGAGACCAATGAATGAATGGCGATCTGCCGGGAGTTGACATCATTATTTTTGTTTGTACTACTTTGCGGATGATAGCAATTGAAGGCTATTGCTATCGATTAAAAAAAAGGCTGGTTTGTGTAAAATAACAGCACATTTAATTTCCAGCAATAGCTGCGAGCTTGCACTGTGAACAGCCGCTGATGGTTTAATCTTATATTGCACTGTTTTATTTTTTGTAACTAGATAGTGCGCCATACATAAGCAAACAAGGCGGTTCTCTTTGAGAGTAGGTGGTGGCTTTAAAGGGCCCCCGAAACGGTTCGGACAAATTTTGTAGGCGCGTAGGGTACAGCTTAAGTAGAACATTCGCACCACAATTTAAGTGAAGCGTTACGTATTAATGGAGCTGCAAGCGATTAGAAGTTACCCTCCTCCCTAGCTATGCTTTTCCTCCTCAACTCGCTCGCCGAGCGAGCGGCGCTAAGCTCCGCCTTCACTGGTTCAGCGTCACGATGCGACGTCACATCGTTCACTTCCGGTTGTTTAGGAGCACTCCCCCTCCCGCGCGAGACCTCTCCGCTAGCCGCTTGGCCGTCGACCGAGAGCTATCGAAGCGGCGTGCGTTGCGAGCATTCTGTCGCAGCGCCGAACGTGTCCGCTACTCCGCTAAAAACAGGCAAGCTGGTCATTTCGGCAAATGACTGGAGGCATAAACTCAAGCTGATGAAGGAACTTTAGCGTAGACGTACGTGAGCAGCCTGATCGGTCTGCACGGTCCAGACACTTGCTGGCGCAGCGCTCAACCAGTCAAACAAAGCGCTAATATTGCTCTAACCAAGTGTAAAGCATTTTAAACATTTATAAATCAACGTGTTGATGATTACACTCCTGCGAAAAATACACACCAGCAGCAAAGAATACACTTCGTTGCTGCTACTGTGTAAGGTTGAGCTCTGTGCCACCAGGTGGCCGCACCGTGCAGACCGTTCACAATTGCCCTTCTGCTCATCTCGTGGCTCATCCCGGCACAGTCAAGCGGCCAGACCCTGTCCCCTTGCGCTTGCGTTTGCCCTAATACTGGACTCGCGGTTTGCAGGTCGCTAGGTTTGCAGTCCACAAGGCAACAAAGTCGAATCATAGTGCTCGCGAAAAGACTGAGACCGACTCTGACCGCGGAGCTCTTGTCAAAATGGAGTACGTTGTAACACAAGCAGACAACACTTGCTGTGTGCCGGAAGTGCTGAAGTGTACTAAAAAACTATTCTTGTGTATTCTCTTTAAGTTATTTTCTTTTTACAAAAACAAAGTAACTAACATTCCAACTATTACGAGCATCATTTGTTCCCCATAAAGTTGGAAAAATTATCAACCACTCGCCCTGGTCAGCCAATCAGATAGCTCGCCCATGTGACGTAATATGGGTTATTTGCATCATATGGGTAGGGGCGGCTTAAAATTCCGCCGAGCAGTGCGCTGCGATCGGCAGCGATGTGTATTTTTAAAACCTTATAATAAATTACACGCTTTACGCAGAGCACTTAGATGCATCAATTAATGATCAGAAGAACCTACTCTAACGACTCAGTACGTTTGTAGAAAATCGCCAAAATCGTTTCAGGGTCCCTTTAATAGGATACTGTACTGTTGGACCTGAGCTTGTTACGGGCACACAATTGTATGGGATTTCCGTCCACACATCCCACTACCTCGGAAATCTTTCACTCAACTGCTTTTGCCCTTTCAATGGCTGTAATGATGTGAGTCACTGGTGGCTGAGAAAAGTCAATCGCTTCTTCATTCCAGACACTGCTTAAAACTCTCCGTAGCACAAAAGCACAGCACACGGGGCACTTTCGTCACAGTGTTAATGCCATTAAATCTTTGTCGTCCAAGGTATATTTCTAACTCATCGCAACGCCATTTCACTGTGTTTCTGGAAAGCCTCAAATGCCCTCGGAACTCTCCCTTGCTCATGTCAAATGATGCCCTTTGTCATGTTGCTGTTGTCTTTCGCCAATGCTTGACAGCAACACAGCCAAAGGAGTTGTCATTAGCGTCTCTGTCTTGTTACGCCAGCCAACATGAGGCTTGCTGACAGCCACGGTTGCCTTAGCAACCCTGGAGATCATGCTCGCGACCGCGAGCGACCCTCGAGCAAACAAATTCTTCGCGCTTCTGCTAGTAGCAGACAACAGGTTCGCTTTAGAGATGATTGACAACCTGTGAGCCGACAACAAAATTTGTAATAACGCGCAGCGATGACGACAGCCAAGTGCCGGCCAATGGCATTCGTGAGAGCAAAGAGATTCCAAAAATGAGCCATTACAGAATATGGCCCCAGGAAACAAATACCTAAGCAAATGAGAACTTCCTTGGCAACTTAAGGGAGGAGGCTACCTTCGAACACCAACTTTTTTGTTTCTTGAGATAACTGAATGAAATTTTCAGGGTACACTCATGGCATAGACATATGAATAACTACAAAGTTTCATGGAGCTACGTACACTGGTACTCAAGTTACAGGAGTATATCAGAATGGTTCACATAGGTTCCTTATGACATGCCTGGAGAACTTGCAAAATGTGTTAGCACTGTCAAATTCAATATGAAGATTCCTGAATAGGTACCACAGGGCAAGACAGAGCCTTTTTTTTAAATTTCCTTGCTGAAAAGTTTTAGCACAACATTGAATTTAGTGTTACTAATTAGACTTGCATTAGCCTAATTTTGATTGCTTATAATAAATTCCAGACTCAATAACTTGAAAAAGTGGGCCTGTCTTGCCCTCATAAATTTATTCAGGCATACAATAAAAAAAACCTGGTGGGAATCTGATTAGCAGTTCCAGAGATACTGCTTGCATAAGCAGCCACACCAGGAAAAAAATTCATTTCGAGAAAAGGGCCCTTGAAGTTTTGACACAACATTTCTGGGTCTAAAATGACCCCGCAGAATAGTTTGCGGTGTCTTTGCAGGCTTTCTTTCTCTGCCGCCTCTCAGTCTTCGCTTGACCTCGCTTCTCAGCCTTTCCCATGCGCAGGGCATCTTTTTCCACGGCTCGATGGATGGCTAGGTGGCCAGGTGTGAGCCCCGCAGACAGAGAAATTTCTTTGGTGGCCCTTTGGTTTCCAGCATTATACCGCATCACTGCATCATTCAGTGCTGTCTCCACTGCAATCAGGGATGCATGCTGCTCCTTGGGCATCAGTGACCACAGAACAGAATGAAATGATTCCGATGCATTTTGAGTCTTCGCTCCAAGGCACCGCTGAAGAAGGGAAGGCTCGGAGAGGCGCTGATAAACAGGCAGCATAGCCTCAGCGACATAGCCTGGCAGATTGTACCTGTGCCTTGGTTGTGGTAAGCCATTTGCCTCAGCAGCCTTGTGGCGGCACCATGAGCCAGCGCCCTCTGGGCATAGGTCACGGTGAGGCTCCGCATCGGTGGATGTGATGTGATGGTAGGACGCCATCACTGCACGCTGCATTGCTGCCGCGTCATTCGAGTTGTTTCTCAAAGCCCAGCCATAGTAATCCGTCAGCTTGTCGATCAGAGCCTTTGTCAGCCTTCCTTTCCCTCCCAATGCCTTATCACTCTTTTGCACTAGGTTGCGCAGTGCAGCCCCCATCCTTTTCTGCACGTGATTGAGGCATTCTTCTTTGACAACTGGGACTAGCCCATAAACATTCTCCTTCACAAGGGCAGAGTAGGTGGCACTGTCTCCATCGGACACAATCGTTGTGTAACGGAGGTTGTGCTTTGTCAGTGAACGGCCGAAAAGGATCAAGGCTGCCTCGACCTCCATCCTTCCAGACTTCGCATCAGTGTTTCTTTGGCAGATGTGCTGCTCACGCCAGCTTGAGTACTCGGAGTCTTCTGGTTTGGGTCCTGTTTGACACCCGAGGCACTGGTTTGAGAGGACAACTGCATCCAAGATGAGGCCAGTGTGATACTCTATCACTGCCCCAACTCCAATGTGGGATGTGTGTCCACGCTTGAGCCAGGTGCCATCATAGACCACAGTAATGTCTCTGGTAAATCCTGGGTCCATCCCCTGGTAAACCTTTTTCACAGCAGCTGCTGATTCTGAATAGAAACTCTCCATGCGTTGAGTCTCTGGGCCCCTGAATGTCTTCTTCAGATGTTCCTGGTACGTCTTGTGATGAAGTCCTCTGTGAGATACATTCACAGCAGCCCAAAAGTCATTTACAGCTGTCTGCCCCTTACCAATTTGCTTCATAGCCATAATGGCTCGGATGTTCACCTCAAAAGCATTTCCTGCGTTCTGGCGTGGTGAACTCCAAGAATTAGCAATAATCCCACAATGTGGGCATACCAACTCAAGCTTTGTAGCCAGTCCGAACTGGGTACCTTGTTGAATTGTCAGTCCAGTTGAAAGGCAGCGCTGGCACAAGGTTTTGGAGAGCAGGTGGCCGAACACACACATTTGCACAAGGCAAAATACCTCATCTATGGTAGTAGCAGTGGCAGGTGCGGGATCGGGCGACATCGCTTGAAATTTTCGTAGCGTCGCGGGCGTGGCACCAAGTTTGTTTTTCACAGCATTACGTTGTGCCTCCGCCGCCTCTACCTCCTCCGGCGTCAGAAAGTGCGTTTTCACGCGCACGGTCGACGATGCGTCTTTGCTCACGGCGACAGACGCGAGAGAGGGTGCCGCGATCGCCGAGGTTGATGCGGTCAGGACAGCAGGCACACTTGAAACGCCGTCTCCTTGCATTGCTGACTCGGAAGGTACGGCGCTGGAAGTGGCAACGCAGACTTCTTCTAGCGGTGTAGCAGAGGCAGCACTGCAGGAAGCGTCCCCGCAATCGCCGGCAACGCGCTTTGCCAACTTCGCCATGCGGACGGCATTCATAGAACGACGCCGCGCACCGAACGCATGTTGCGTTTTGAATTTCCGCTTAGGGACCATCGTGAACGGACGCGCGACGATCCGTAGGGTGCACAAAACCGTTCAAAACACGCCGCAAGAATCCCGACGGTAGCGAAGACAGCGATCTCGAAAATGGTGAAGAGTAAAGCGAGCGCACAAAGAACGCCGTCAACGGAGCGAGCAGCAGCAGACGACGCGCCGGGGGAGAGACCACGTGTCAGCGTGCCCAGCAGCCAATAGCAGCCACGCTCTCCCCCGCGTTCTCCAGGAGCGCGCGCTTCGTCCAATCACAGCTCGAATTCGAGACGCGGGAACCTCAAACACTGCTTCGAGGCCTCCAATCTCGTGCAAGCCATGCTTCTACCATGCCGCGGCCGCCGCCGGCGAAGGCAACACGGGAAAGGGCAAGCATTCACAAGCAAAACAAGACCAAGATGGCGGCGCTCGGTTCAGCGGCATGGAAATGGCGCGCGCGCGATGTTTGGTTATTTTCGCCGTTCGCTCGCGGCTCGGGGGCTGCCGTGGCCTGTTGTATATCGAATTAGAAGCATTTCCACGGTGAATTAGGCGTTAATAATTACAGGAAAGGTAGTTTACAACACGTATAGCCGAAATATATACTTTTTGAAAAATCGGTTTTTTCGCGATTTTTCGACTTTTGAAACCCGCGTCCCCCCTTAAGCTTCTTCTTACACTTTGCTCTTTCACTATATATGACACACTCAGCTTTTCTAGCCTTTACTTTTTCACATTCTGTTTCAGATAACTTAGGGAGGCCCACGTAAATTTGAACCAAATGAGATATACAAAAGTGGACCTCATATTGCAAATAAGTACAATAAATATTTACGCAGTGAAACCCTATTCGTATGTTTTTCCAGGGATTCTGATAAAAGGCCTAACAATATGTAAGAGAAAAACGTAACAGTGACAAAGGCCCCCAGATTGCCACAGCAACGTCAGAAACAGCTCTGAATCTCTGCCAGTACAGTTAATAGACATCTCGACGCTCGTACCATGACCGGAGATGGAGCGTGCATGCACATATAATTATATAATTATATATAATAAAAGGGGCAGATGCTATGTATTGTGGCAGTGGCCCCTTTCCACTCTTAATAAGCTTCACCGCAATGTTTTGTGTATGCTTCACCACTTAACCTAGCTGTATTGCAGCGACACTGGCTTGAGGGAACCAACAAAGACCACAACCATGCCTAGACGTGCTTACTAGGGACTGAGGATCGTGTACTTCTGCCATTTCAGGGTGGGGCTTGACAGGCTTAACCGCGAGTTTATTTGGATAACTTATCTTTATAGGAACGTGCAAGAGTGAATTTGCCTTTTCTTTCTTTCAAATCCGCAACAGCCTATGGTTTCACACACACATATATTTTTTTTTTACATTATAATCAAACACAACTACAACTGTCGGTCGGGTACGTTCGCAAACGTACATGGAAAGCATTTCAGCAAAGGCGTGGTTATTTTTGCAAACAGCTTGTATATTCGCAGTTTGCCTGTACTATGCCATGGAAAATGCAGACACGGCTCCTCCGACAATCCCAGGCGTGTGCAGCTAGCACTTCGGCTTCATTAGAACAATCGCTATTGCTACCACTAGTTGGGAAAATGTGCAGGGCAGTGAAACGAACTTGCAAATCGGGAAATGGCTCCATTATATCTGCGAACGCATATAACTGCTGGTGCGCAGTGAGATACTTACATTGACTGGCTAGCAAGAAGCTTCATGTGATTGACAAACAGGGGAACACACTTGTCGGGCCCGCCAAGTTCGTCTACCGCCTCGTGGAAGGCACTCAACAGGGTGTCCACTGACTGGGTCAGGGCCCCGTGCTGGTCCCAGGGGATCTCGAAAGGGTCCTGAAAGTGCAAATTTGTCAGGCAACGCATTTAGGCCTTCCCACCTTTAACAATGGCCCGACACGAAGCTTTCGACTTGTTTTTTTTTTTTATGCATTACATGAAATTCCAACAATTCTAAACCATAGGAAAGACACTGGCCAGCTTCGGAGTGCTATAAGCAGTTTAATGTTCGTTCCTATGAACCAGTTTTGGTTAGACTTACGATCCATCTTCAACTAATTGAGCACAATTAAGCATGCGGTTTGCCTTTCAAGAGGCACTAAAGAGAAGCACTGAATGAGTTTATACTCTTACAAAGCTCTACTTTTGTGAATTTCGTGGAAACAGCTTGATTATTAAAATAGAGAATAAAGGCCAGACTGCCACTTTTCTTCAAGTTCTGCATTGAAACCTACGTACTGGCATGTCAGTGTGACTAAGGAATTTCGAAGTGTTTTCTCACATTTCGGCTCACGTGGCACATTAAAGGTTTTGGAAACCTTTTACTAATTGGTTCCTACAGAATGCGATGCAGTCCATCGTCACCAATACAACTGACTAGGCTAGAGCAGATGGTGTCGAAATCAACGGTGCCGCAGCAAGCTGGTGAGTAAACTTCAAGTGGGCTGTTGCCACTCATCTTTCATTTTCGCATCTTTCCTGCCTTGCCAAGTCTTCTGTGCCAATAAGAGTGTCCCTTTTTGGTAGTATTTGTAGATGCGCAATCAGCTAAGGCAGCACAATTTTTTTTTTTGGTGTCCATTTAGAAAGGCCCAACGAGTCCTTTCACGAAAGATGCTTACAGTAAAAGCACGTTAATTGACACCTCGTTCATTGAAAATATTGGATAATTCGAAGTAGCCGCCGCGGTCTGTCCAACAATTTACTGAAAGCAATGTGCAACAGATCCTGCTAATTCACACTGAAATCCGCACCGTCACCGATAATTCTAACTCCGTGTCATCGTGGATGGGGAGAGTGCTAGTGTGCGGGAGCACGTTGGCGACGCTGGTGTCGCCGCGCGGGCCATGCCGCTTTGCTCTTTCCATCTGCGGCCCTTTGTTTAGGCCCGACTGGAGAGAGACGCGTTTGCGCCTGGCCAGGCAAGGCCAACGCCTGTGTTGCAGGTCGGTTCTCTCCCTCTCTGAAGACCTTCAAGATATAAATGCGGACGCGGCACTGCATGTTTCTTTTTCTTTCTGTTTTTGGTGACATCTTGGTGGCTGTGCTCCTTTTCTACAAGGTGTTCTGCCGAAAAGCGGCACCAGGTATGTCTCAAAAATGGCGGCTTTGACGATTATCGTTTGCAGTACCAAAAAGCATAACCTTTGAGATTCGTGGCTGTTACTCAAAGGGAAGCATGGCTACAATACATGTTTGGACGCCACCATTACGTATAGTGGAACTCGACAGCGTGCAGCCAACTGTGGCGTGCTTTGCAAATGCATTTTAGAGCACAGCTCTTGTCCCTTCGGCGAGCGTCAACGGAGCAAAGGTGCTTTTGTAGTCCGACGTTTCTGGCGTGCGTCGCTTGCGGCTAGTCACATTGTGCTGCTTGCACTGTGCCAGCCAAAATGCCATCCCCTCTAGACTTTGATGCGTGGAACGCTGGCTGCTCTTTTCCGAGCACTCGCAGAACGATCTCGCACGAGCACTCGCAGAATGGCTGTCTGCAACCTTCAGCGAAGCGGTGTGGGCACCCTTTTTCTCCGTGAAACGCAACGTGGGTCAGCGCGACGAACGCACGGATGGAGCAAGCGCCATTATGACATCGGGCACGTTGGCCGCATCCGGTTGCGTTGGCTGTGCCAGTGCGTCGAACCACAGACGATGTTGCTTTCACTAACTGCCGTAGCGTATGGGCGCGTGCTCTCACTCTACGTCTGACTGCACGCGCGCCTCAACCAAGCATTCTTTTTCTCTGATTTTCTTTAGCTCGAATTTCATATACTTTGAATTTTTATAGCATCCCCGCAGAATTCGAATGTCCAGAAGAACCCCTGGGCTCATTTAGCATGCACACAAAGCTTGGCATGAAAGCATTTTGTTACTGTTCAGCTCGATGGTAATGCGGCTGCTGCGGCAGGAGACCGAACCAGTGATTTAATGCTTGGCAGCCAGAGGCCACCGACCCTTGGCGGGTCAGGGTGAAAATCGGTCGGCTGCCCAGAACGGATAATGCAAGAAACTGAACAGAAATCCAGCATTACCAGTTCACAGCAGCACACACTGGTGAACAAGAAGAATGATGAGAATCAAGTATAAAGGACTGCTGACATGACATTTCCAGGTTTTCTTGCTTTAAATGAAAGTCTTAAATTAAACAGCTGCCATAGAAGTGTTTTTTTTTTCCTAATAACAATCGGTAGGGACCCTTTAACAAATTTGTTGGTTCCCAAAAGTGTGTACTTTGCAATTGTATACGTTCATTACGTTAAATAAACTTTCAAACTTTCAAAGAAAAGTACAGGCAAGCCTCAGAGCACCGCAAATAATTTACAAGGCAATAGCTTTTCTATGAACTAATTTCGGTTGTGTCTTAGAGGTGGCGTACATGTCGTGATGCAGCAGGTGGTCACGTGGGAGCAGAACACCGCGTCTGGATTTCGGGACCTGCTTTGGCTCACTCTGTCGTCTGCAATGCTGATACGTCTGGCTGTGTAACAAGCAGTTTAATTCAGACACTTCTTTCGGTCTCGTGAAATGCAAAGTAATGATGTTTTACTGCACCAGCTTGTCAGAATCTACGCTAGTCCTATAACACTGTGAAGTAGAAACTGATCGCGTTACCGTGGAGCACAGCCGACCGACAGATCCGCGTTCGATGCAGAACAGTCCAGCCGGCAGGGAGCGGAACTCGGCAAAGTGCAGATAGCATAGCCACAGGAAGCACAGATGATTTGGCGAGAGGAGCATGTTGGCACACTGGAGGATGTCTCGTGTCGTCATGTCCAGGAGTTCGCCAGCGTCCGACAGGTCCACGAAGTGCTCGAACTTGATGACAGATTTGACGGACGTCTGCAAAGCAAAGTCAATATTTTTTATTATCGTCTGAACTGGAGCCACAGTTGGGAGTCACCCACCCAAAAGCAGAAAAAGAAATGCAGCCGTGTTTCTCGGAAAGAAAGTTTCACGGTTGCAGAAAAAGGTCCTGGTATGAGGCTTGAACCAGCCTTCTTAGGGTGACCAATCTACTTTCTGAGTTAACCACGAGTCCAGTAGGTGGCAAAGCAGGGCCGAATAAATCGGCAACTCAAAGCATGAACACTGGATAAGTAAACCAGTTTCATGAAAATCTGCATGGGAAAATGATGTCATGTACCCAAAAGAAGCTGAAAATCTAAAAAAAAAAAGAAAGGAGGGGGGGGGGGGCGCAGGAATTTTTTCATTTATTCTACTTCACAGTTTCTTTTTTTTTTTCTCTGGGCAATGCCGAAAGCTCATTTCATTACTTATCCTTGATTTTCCAACTTTCCAGAAGCACGGCAATAGTTTTTACATCTTTCACACTCCTCGGTGTTCCTATCTCTGTACAATAAAACAGTCTTCATCCTGTGCTAGAGCCATCAAGGTGCACATTCCTTAACTGCGTTGAAATTTTTACTGGAATTTTCTGTTTTTCCAGCTAAAACCTTCCCTGTCCCGCACACCGTGGGACAAGACCAACTGGAACAAGTGTGTAGCTTCGCAGTCCTCACCTGGAGGATGAGGAAAGCAAGCGGCATGTTGCCGGCGATGGCGCAAAGCTGCGCCCAGTAGAGCACCACCTCGAGGACGCACAGCGAGTCCGGCTGCTTGCCGCCGGACACTCCCTGGCTCAGGTTGTACAGCTGCTGCTGACACAGCTGACACTTGGAGGGCAGGGCGTCCACCAGCGTCACGCACTGTGCCCCGGGAGGGGGTTGCCAGAAACAAGGCCAGAACGTGAGAGACCACACAAGCCGATCACTGGGAGGAGCTACAGCACAGGGGCATTGCACCGGGACCATGTTGTCAATTGGTCAGTTCCCGTGGCAACAGCATTCCGATTGTGAACCCTTCGGGCACTGTCTGACAATAGGCCAGCCCAACTCATAGCAGCTTTTGTTCAGCAGCCAACAGCTTTATAAACACTCATCAACAAATTTGAAAAAGCCCTTTGACATTAAATATATTAAATGTCAAGCAATTTTTGTTTTAGTGACCACACTGTGTCATTAAATATTCATAAACTATCACTCATTACACATCAGTTAAATCGTGCCTGATGCAATGTTGCCACTTCAGCGATTTTGTTGTTCTATTAGAGACTTTCTGACCTGTTTAGCAACAAATTTTTCTGTTCAGCCACCGGCAATTTCTCTTTTTTTTAGCGATGTGACCGAGCAATTGGCGGCATTTTGGCAACTTCAATTTTAAGAAAGTTGCTTCAAAAATGACGTTCTAGTACACACTCTATTATATTCAAAAGATATACAGGAAGCCAAAATTTGCTGTACGGCATGTGGGCTCTGTTACCATGATGAAGCGAAGGTAGTCGGAACTAGCAGAGGCCATACACTGTGGTGCATTGTGCTGAGGGAAACATACTTCACATTGTGCTCACAACATCCACTTTTAAATTTTATCGCTTATTAAAAATTCTTGCGAAAGGAACAGTACATCTAAAGTGATAGCCCGAGAACGCTACTCCTGATCCTCCATTTGAGATAGGGAGAGAGAAGTGGGGGGAGGTTCAGTTTTGTACTTGGTTCTCATGATATAGCCAATGAAAAAAACATTTCTTCACAAGAAATGCATACATTAGAACCGAGTAGGTATGGTAACGCAGGAATTTTCGTGCCAGAAGCGTGTGACAAGCATGTGACACCCCCTCGGGCATAATCTTCGTTGTCCCGCCAGGCTCAGTGAGGAACATTGGTCACCGCACCCAAATAAACACCAATGAGCACAGCTGCTCGGCGGTCAGTCATTGTTTGTCACCATCCCGGTGCGGAGCGTAACCCTAAGGGAGGGTGAGGCAGGGAGGGTAAGGGAGGGAGGGTAAGGGAGGGAGCCCAATGTCTTCACCAACCCGGGCAGATCGTGACAAAGCAAATTTGTCATGATGAGGTTCGAGTGCACAATTTTCAGGTGTGACCACCTGCCGGTACGCAGAATGCTCACCTTCCACCAGACGGAGTTGTGGTTGCAGTAGTCCAGCGCCTTGTGACACAGGTAGTCCAGGTCGGAGCACTGCGGGTGCGCCGCGTACCACCCAAGGTAGTGACGCCACACCTCGGGGCTCGCCCGATTGTTCTCCAGAGCTTGTGAGAACACATTCAGCGCTTGGTCCAGCCTGGCTTCAGGGTCACCTTCATCACTGCATTGACACATACACACACTCCATGCATATAGCAGAAACAATAAAAGAAGTGCCGTGGCAAAGACCAATTTCACGACGACTCATCATGCCACGTGCTGCAAAGAATGCCAATTGTGGCAGCACTTAACGGACTTAAAAGAAGCTATGGTATGTAGCATGCTGTGCTTGCACTACAACAAAATCGCTTATCCCCACCTCCCTACTAAAGGGAGAGGAAGCAAGAGGAATAAAGGACTGTACAATATGGAGTGAGGCCCAGAAGTCTCATCCCCTATAACTTATCCCTGAAGTTCACTGTAAAAATCCACAATGGCGTTCTCCTTGGCACATGGCCCTTAGGGCTCGTTCACACAGGGATATTCCACATCTGGAGCGGCACGGAATACCCTGCAGCCGAAATGCTGCGTCGTTCCCGTTGCTCGCCACTCCATCCGCCGGAGCTGCTGGCAGCTTCCCAAAATGGCGCAGAAACAAGGAGAAAGCATGCACTGCCTTACTACCAGTGCGATTTTCTGAGCCAAGTATGCATCAACTTGCCCGGCTTTTGTCATGCGCCTTTTGCCTTCACTGGCTCATGAAAGGTTTACTGCCCAATTCCCACAGTCAATGGGCTCTCCATACATATCTTTTTTTTTTTTCTTGTAGCTTTCTCACATCGCATCGAGGTGCCATTTTTGATGTGCAGTAGCTGGCTCGTGTCCTGACTGGTGTTCCGTGAGCGGTTCCGGTGATAGTGGCGGCAGAAATTGACCTGGCACCAATTGGAATGGAAAGAGCATTTTCGGCAGAATTCACTGTCGCGCAATTGGATTCCATGCCACTCTGGATGCCAAACGACTTGGGGTCAATGTGTCTTGAACCTAAGCATAGCAGGAAAGCTGCAATGACTACTGTCGTCACGGTGCTGACAGGGCCCCTGTGCAAGCACTTTAATGTGGAAAATTCGTTAAGAACATCTTACTTTATTCTGGCAGCTGCACCAAAGGAGACGGTGAATGCAAACACAGAGCATACCACATGGCACAGTTAAAGCCATCAAAGGTGACCATCAAAGCAAGTGAAGCTTCTCGTCTGATGGTCCTGGCTGTCTCTGGCCACCGTCGACCTTCTTGAACTTTGGCTAAAGCATCCTTATTTGCTGTGCAGCTGTGCACTGATTGACGAGCCTCTCAATTCAGAGCTATCTCTGAAGTGTCACACAACACGCCAGCCCAGAGTGCCAGTGTCACATGTTACTAAAGCACGTCACTCTTGCATGCATCCTTCGTGCATCCTTTGCAGTGGGGATGATGCCATCACTGGCACAGCCAATCAACTGGCACCGTGCTCCACGCATACCTGCCTCCTCTCCACCACACCCCCTTCACTGCAATCTCTCCTCCTCTTCTACAGGAAAGCCTTTGCTGGCATGCCCCCCTTTTGTTTCTTTCGTATAGATCTGATCACAATTTATTTTCACAGATGTCAGCAAATGTGCTGAACCAGATGAAGGAAACCGACAGCATAACAAGGTTCAACTGTATATGATGCATCATGCATACCTATTGTGCTTGGCGTACAGGTGCCGATAGGCAAGCCGCAACCAGAGCTCAACGTTGTGGGGTTGCTCGATGACAAGCTGCTCCAAGGCGGCCGTGCCAAGGTGCGACGAGTCGAAGTACCGGAAGTCCTGCTCCAGGTCCAGGAGTTCGGGGTCGTCGACCTCGGTCATCTGCTGTTGCAGCAGGCACCTCCAATCTGCATCACCAGCACAGTATGCTTGGTAAGTCTAGAGCGGTGCTTGCATGAATACAAGTGGCACATCGCATGGCATATCTAGCGCACTGCATCCATGTAAGCGGCGCTACTAGTATGCTAGGAAGGTGGATCCCATTGATATGCCAGAAGGGGTAGCTTTAGACTAATGTCATCTCAATGTGTATAAATGCTGCCGTATCACAGTGACAAAAATAACAAAAGCGAGACGACTGCTACTGTGTGCTCTCCCCCAGTCACCAGCAGAGCTCAAATCACTGGCAACATCTTTCAGCTTGTTTCGCAAGAACTACGTTCTCGAGCTTTATGTGCTAAAACCACAATTTGATCATGAGGCACATCGCTGCAGGGGCTATGGATTAACTTTAGGGACCTGGACTTGTGTAACGCGAACCTAAAGTTGAGTACACGAGTATTTTCACATTTTGCACCTATTGAACTGTGGCCGCCGTGGCCAGTATTGAACCCACAAACTTGAGCACAGCAGTGCAACCCCATAGCCACTAAGCTGCTGCAGCAGGTCTTGTTCCGAAGAGGCACAGTAGCACACGTAATCACCACTGCATAAGTGTTAGCGTGATGCCCTAAGAAATACGATGCGCTTTATCGCATTCACATAGACAGAAGGCCTAGAACGGGGGAAGGATTTCATTTCATGCTGGTTGGACCGTGATTTCAAAGACATCACCGTGTGAAAAGACAAGGACAGAGCAATGACCAACTGTAGCCGAATGACAAATGGCCCATCGTCCAGGGCATCCATGCCCCTCTCAACTTGTCTCGTTAGAACAAAACAAGCAGCACAAACAAGACGTAAACGTCACAGACTACCAAGTCTTAATGAAATAAACTAAGCCCTGCTTCCGTTTTCTAATGTGGAAGCAAGCATGTGGAGATACATAAACTCAATAAAGGTGAGTACAATCAACTAGGACGATCAATTTTTTGGATGTGCTCAGTTATTTGAAAGATGACAACTGAAATTTTGGACATCTTGAAATATGCTGTTCAACTTTTCAAACTCCTTATGCACAATGACAAGTACATTTGGATTTGGCCACCGCGATGACCAGAAAAAAGAGCATTACCTTTCTCGGTGGCCAGTTGAGTTGGCTTATCAGCTGCATCAAGTGACTTTAACTCTCGGGATGGTTCTTGCGACTGCTGGAAGACCCAACCTCGTCTCTGGAAGGCCGTGTAATGCGGCGCCACTGAAAGTTGGGAGCAAACTTTGTTTCTGGCATGTCATTTATGACAATGAAACAACTGTCCTTTCAGACTCGAAAGCAATTAATTAACACATTGTACAACATCAATTAGAAGCATTTTCAGAACACCCTAAAATTATTATTTCAGCTAAATGTCCAAACTAGGCACACTGTTAGCGCTAAGCCAAACATGCTAGGCCTAAGGCCTAAGATGTCAAGGAAGACAAAGTAGAAGATATGCCAGGCTATTCTGGCACAATGTCCTGCTACACTGATCTGACAAAGCATGGGTGCAACTAAACATGAACCAAATGCTCAGCTGCAAGTGCTTCAACATTTCCATTTCACTGACAATCTTGCCGCGTGGAGCGGCAAGCACTATGAGCAGGCGATTGAATAATGTGCCTTGCCTTGGCTACTACACAGCCTACAGCTTAACGTTGCAATACATCTAGGCTAAATAATAATTCAGAAACAAAAGGATCACAAGATTAAAGAAAGTTTTATTCTACACTGATTGTAGCTAAACATTTCGTAGATATTTTTGTAGTCCGAGCTTTAACCACTATGTTGTGTCATAAGCAAGATAATGCAGAGGTCCCTACATACTATGAAGGCAGTGACATTCTTTCATCTTGCCACAGTCCGCTCCACAATCTCACCGTTTCAATGCTCTTTTATGCCGAATCGACTGCACCACTCAATGGCCCAATTTGAAGCCACCTTCTTCGTGGCACTAACCAAAGATATGGCGAGGGCATCGCAGAAGAGAACAATTATAAAAGCAGGAGTGGTTCAACAGGATTTGCCTGTAATTCCAACGTGGAATATTGAGATAGCACATATCGTATTTGCCTAAATCTAATACACACTTATTTACAGAACAGGTTGTCAACCAAGTTGACATTTCCAAATTCACTGAGTTTTCCACGTTTTCTCAGAGTGCCATTGCAAAATTCCCTGAGTGATGTAGAACTGTTTTATGTCAAGACGAGCTGAAACCATATCGCCTGATGTGGTTACTCTCTAGTAAGTATATCAAAAAAATTTAAAAAAAAACGACAATCAAATTTGAATACTAAGGAGTAGTGTTCATGTTATTCAAGAAGAGAATAGAAGGGAGGGGTTAGTAAAATGCACAGCAAATAAAATGTCTTCAAAAAAAATTGCAAATCGAGTCGGACATTCTCAAATACGAATAGAAAAGGAGATGCATACAAAAGCAAATATTTTCAAACATGAGCAATTTCTATCAACTGATAGCAACCTCAGTGGTATGGGGCCCGAACTTTGTCACAATTGAGATTCTCTTTCAACAGCTCATAAGTCAACCTCAACTGTCCTGACATACTCTCAGCCCGCGTACGATGCCTCATTGTTGTGTTTCACTGCTTCAAAGAGTTTATTTTGGTTTGGATGAGGGACACTTGCATCTCGGCATCAGTCAAAACTGTTTTTTGAGCTCAAGCTCCTTCAAAACGGCGGCAGCATGCTTCCTTTCCCGTTCATTCCTCAATGCGTAGGTCCTTTCTGTTCTTGTACTCCTTCCGTCACTCGTTCGCCCCCCGGACCATTTGAAGCATCTTCTTGGTCAGTTGCACAGTCCACGTCCTAGTTTTTGAACTCCTTAAGTGCCGTGAAAACGTCCGAAAAATCGGCCAGTTGGAAAAAAATAAATGCATGTCATTTACTGCCCTTAAGGGCTCAAGCTGCCACAGGCACATTCGAAAATGCTCTGAAGGCCTGTCGGTACCCGTATTAGACATATCGTTGCTCATACTGTGACAGGAAATACAGGGTGCACGCGTGTATAATTAAGGAATACATACTGTGTCCCGTGGCAATAGCCCCTTCCTACGCTTGTTACGCTTCACTGCAATACGTTTGCGTATGCTTCACCAAGTAACATTTCCGTACGGAGGCGAAGCTGACTTTCAGGACCCAGCATTATGCAACGCACCGTGCTTTCCAAGCTTCTAGGCCAATCGTGAGGAGCGCAAAGGCGGAGTCCGTGCTATTGCTGACAGCAGCGAATTCTTTCAATAAAAAAAACACAGCACCCAACGGCAAAAAGCTCCATAGCGAACGTCGAAGCAGCTAGGCCTAACGCTGCCGCAGCGGTGGCTACGGCTGCCAGCAGATCTGCATGCGAGAGCGCCGGTTTCAAGCGGCGAGGTAATCAAAAATGGCAGCAGTGGTGGCTTTGATTAATTCTGTTTCGGACCTGCGGTCATGGCAAAACGTCCGGAAAATCGGACGGCGAAGAGTTCTTGCATCCGAAATTTCAGATGTTCTGATACATTGACTCTATGGTGTGTGGTGGTCCCGCAAAGGCGTCCAAATTATCGGGAATCTAGAAAGTCAGTCGTTGACTGTACTGGCAACTCCTCCAGACGACGACAGGACGTTAAAGACGATTCATTACGATTCCTGTCTTGCTCGAGCCAGCATTACCGCAACTTTTGACCCTTTCAATAAAATTACAGCTAATTTTCCCTGATAGAGGCACAAATTCCCCGAGTTTTTCCTGAGTTTTTCCAGAATACTCAAAATCCCTAAGAATTCCCGGTTTTCCCAGTTGGTAGACACCCTGCAGAAGAAATGGGTGCGAAAATTGCCTTGGCATTACAATAAAATATTAAAGCAAAACTGCATTCTTGGCGTTCACAACAGCCTGCCAGAGCCCTCGTATGCAGCGTCCTCACCATGGCAAGATGGCGATAGAGCATGTTTTTTGTAAGGGTTGCTGTCAGTTCATTTTCTGCTTGACTATGATCTGATGCAGTATTCTTGGACAATCACTTTCGGAGATACTATCACTTTCGTGGGATTTTGCACGACTCGACACTGAATGAATTGGTGTATATGGCCACCAGTGTTTCAGGCGCTGTGCTAAGTTCGGTACCTGTGCACAGTGCCAAGAACACAGTCAACGACATACTTCGACAAGTCTCCCCGAAGTCGAGTCGCATAACATCTCGAGAAAGTGACAGTATTATCTCCAGAAGGATTGTACGAGAATACCGCCCCTGTGCGCTTGGTATCTGTGGTCAATGAAGCGTAACTGGTGATGGCAACGCGCTGCTTTCATTATGAAAGCTCATTTAAAAAAAAATTCCTATCTGTGAAGATAAATTCTGCATGTCTAGTCTTTTTCAAAGTGTAAACATGGGAGGCATGATGTACTTGCAGGAATTATTAGAGCTGACTGTGGCACTAGTATTTGCAGGAGCTGCAAGCATGGCATGTACCCATACTGGGTACATGCCAATGTACCCATACATAAACAATGTACTCATTGTTCCCAGTATGGGAACGATGAGTGGTACGTGGATTTGCCTAAGCTACTTCCCTCTGGCTTCAAGCGGCCTTGCAACTTTGAAAACTGATCATTTCTGCAATGATTATGAACATGTGCCGAAAGTTATTGCACCCTTTGTGTATGCAATATAATTTCCTAGAAATCTTTAAAAGGAGTAATACCGAAACCCCACGGAAGTCTAAAACCCATTATTCCTACGGCAGCTGAAGGATCCCGCCACCCAAGTTGCCTACAGTAAAGTTTTGTAGGAAACTTTATGGGCGAGCACAAGAGAAGCTGAGAACAGGAAGTGTTCCACTAAGTAGCGTTCTTCAATCATATGAGTTGGGAAGTCTGAGTTATAGAACTCTCATACACTAGGTTGCGAAATATGAGCATGGTGACCAACAAACAGTGTAGGGGTTTGCTTTGTCATGTAACACATGGACAACAAAACATAACGTAGTTACTCGAATCTAGGCTGCCCCCGATTCTAAGCTGACCGCCGAAAGTCCGAAGCGAGAGAAAAAAAGATTATCTCGAATGTGGACCAAACAAAAAGCGAGGAGGACAGCGTTCACAAAATGAAAACCGCATTTATTGAATATGAGCTTGCCGAGCGCATCCTATGGCATCATCGATGCTGTGGTCTGATAAATGCCATCCTCGCTGCGGCACACGTGAAAAGCATCTCCCGTTGCCCCCTCCAACAATTGATGCTTTTCTCATTGATGCTGGAGTCCTGCTCGGCTTGAACATTTGACGATGGCTCTGCGGCTAGCACAGTTTTCGTTTGAAAGCGGCACAATAGTGGCAATGCCTGTTTGGAGCCATTACAATAACACCATGGCACACACCGATACCACAGAGGCACACAGGTCAAAATGACAAAGTCGCTCACATACTTCAGTTGGCTATAAGGGCGGCTAGTAGTGGCTGTGATATTGACTTGTTTAGATGGTGCTAGCCATGCACTATATTTATCAATTTCAATTAAAAACTGGCGTGTTTTTAAAATGCTCAAATTTAAGCTGACTTTGGAGTTGAGTATGCTTACTTGAAAAAAAAAAAAACTATCGGCCTAGATTCGAATAAATGCGGCACTACAAAGCACCACACTTGGAGCGCAACAGCAAACGAAGTCAAATAAACTGCATATATTCAGTCTGCACATATTCCTCAGTCATATTAGCCATTTCAAGGACTTTTAGCAGGCATTGGGTGACGACTGTTATCTTGCAGTACGTTAGTCAAGCAAGCCCCATAGGAGACGCACCCAAGAGTGCCTGGAGTTCTAAAGCAGTTTCAAAACGGGTACGTTTGAAGAATTCTGCCACTAAGAGTGTCTATTACACTGCACACAGGAGGGGAACCACCACTCATAGACAAACAAGTCGTTTAGGTGATCTTGTGATGTTTCAGGGGCGCACCTTTTTTGAGACTTCGGTTCACGTCAGTGATGATCAGCTGGCACAGGGCATGGGTGTCCAGGCCCTTGTGTTTCCGTTTCATGTTGGCCACATAGATTTCTGCAAGCAACAGATCACAAGCATCAGTCTCTGCTGCTTGCTTTCACAAAGAGATTACGTGTGATAGAGCTGAAGCCAAAAACGTGAGAATATCCATCTATCTTATTAGGAAAAAAATTATGTGACAGGAAAGACGAAATTAATATGAAAGGTTGCACAGTAGGACCTCGTTAATATGATCTCGCTTCGCACAATTTCCGAACACCAACGTTCACAATCTTGAATAGAAAAAATGACCCAATGCAATTACGCTTCTTTTATACTGGGTTCGTAGGTTTCCGGAAAACGCTATCTTTCTGCACCAATGTTCAGTACATTGCCAAACTACGATTGTATGATATGTTCTCCAGCCACTAGATCCAGCGCAAGCATGAAGCACGTGCATGAAAAAGCATGAAGCACGTGCAATCAAGAGCATTAGGCATCTGCCACGGCTGCTTCCCCACGCTACTTGTCCGCCTGTGTCAAGTCAAAATGCTGGCATGCACTCAGTTTGCTCTTTCAGCACCAGCAACAAGTACTATCGCGTGCCGTCACATTCACAGCTATCACAGCCAACCTTATTGCTATAAGCATCTTTGGCCTATCTGTTTCACAGCGCATGTTTCAGAGCACCTATCTGTTTCAAAGCATTTCACTGCGTTGCACACAGCACAAAGCAAGCATCACATATCACTCTGGCGGCATCGCCACCAGCTCGATTCTGATTAGGTTTTCTGTTGCCTGCTTCAAACACTGTGCAACAGGAAACAAAAATTCACATCTTGGGTCGCTTGGCCTCGCCAGCGTGAACACGTCGGCGTTGCCTGCCACAACGATTCTATACGAGCGGGAACATCAAAACTTCTTGCAAAAATGCTCTCCCTGCTCAAAGAGGCTGCCAAATTCAAGGAGCCACACGTAGACTTGCCGAAGCTGCAAAAGTGACAATGGGAATCTTGGGCCATAAGGGCCTTCACTAAGCTCAGCAGGCGACATTGGCGTCTCATGCTGCAACGATTCACACGACGCTTTGCATTACATAGATGTCAACTACAGTCGAGTCCGCCAAATATTTTCCTGACGTCAGATAGTACATTTTCCTGGTATGCTTTTCTTCTTCAAAACGTATCAACGAGGTTCTACTATATTTCACTACCAGAAGCTGCACCCTGCACAGCCTTCCCAACTTCATTTATTCCTCTTAGGTAACTAGAGTGTTGCCTACTTCCATTTGCTCTGTAATCGACAGTGCTCTCTTTCGCTCTTTATATTGTGCCTATCATTTTCCTTTCCATTGCTCACTGCATTGCATTTAGCTTTTTCCAAGCTCGTCTTATTAAACTCCAAGTTCCTGCACCATACGTGAGTACTGGTAGAATGCAATGACATTTTTCTTTTCAAGGATAACACTAAGACGGCAGTGATGATTTGGCCGCTACACGTGCCCGCCACATGATGCCCGCCACATGCTCTCCAAGACGCTTTTATTCTTCCGGAAGCTTCCTTCTCATGATGCGGGTACCATGTAACTAAATGGCCTAGAGAAACAGTAATCCCTCATTATAACGAAATCAGCTGGATGGCAAAAAAAAAAAAAATTTGCTATAAGCGGTAATTCGATATAAGCGGCTACTCGATAATAGCTAAAGCAGTCTAGCTTTAATTACGCCATAACTGCAAGGAAGTCAAAATACAATGTACTCAGTGAAGCTAAACTTGGGGCACGAGCCGCCCCACTCTAATTTGACCAAGCATTGCACGAGGCCATGGTTGCCGCGCATGCATTCAAGCTTATTTTGCAGTTGGCATAGGTACTCCCGTGTCTGCACCATAGTTGGCAATTCACGTGGATCTTCGTTCGCCTGCTCTTCATCCTCACTGGGGCTACCAACAGCGTCAATTATCTCTGCATTATCTTCGTCGCTGGGGCGACCACGGCAGCAGCACCACCAGCCAACGCGAATGTCTCGAAGTCGCCTTCTACCTCTTGGCCAGCAATTTTATGAACAGCCTCGTCCAGATCGCTGCAAGTCCGGTCATCGTCACCGTCTTTTTCCACTTCTTTTATCAGCAGAACTTCCTGCTCCAAAGTCACTCTCGCCAGGAGACTGATGGAGCCATTTATTACTGTAGACCAAGAAAGCACACGCGAAGCACGCCTAACCAAGCACTCCGAATAACACACGATCACATGGCCTGCAGCATGGATCTAAACACACGTGCTGTTAGCACCAAAGTGACTGAACTCGGCGGGTGACGCAGAAGGCAGAAGCTTCAAAATGTCGCCAGGGTATCTCGCATTCCTTGTCAGTGCGGGCTGGTGATGGCGGCGGTTGCAATGGCGGGCTTGTCACTGGCTTCACGTGTAGCAGAAGACAGGCAATCTAACTTGTGGAGACCACGAAGCATGAACTGTGGAAGGGCACCCATTGGTGGAAGATTGTACTCGGGAAAGCAGGCCGAAAGAGGGCAGCTTTGGAGGTGCAGCGACGTCGAAACTGGCAGCAAGGAGGCGAGCAGTTGACATGAAGGCGAGTGAGAGGTTTTGCAGTAGGGGCTTTGCATGATCACTGGGCAATTTTTTCCCGAGGTGTGCAGCCGTGAAGTTTGCAGAACAATAGTTTTTCGGCGCACTGTTGTTGACGACACTGTGCTAATTCTACGCTTTGAGTGCCGGTGTTTGCACATTATCGCGTATGTGCCATTGACAAATGTCTAGAAACAAAATTCAATGACCCTACCATGCACTTAGACCGTTTGTCTAAAGTTGGATGGTGCGAGTCGAGCATGACCGGCTTGAGAAAATCGCCAGGGAAACAGCAGCTTGCGTTGACCTGCCATGTTGACAGTCTGACTCGCCGCTGGCAAAGCTCGGATTTTTCGTGTTTTCAGCAAGTTATCAATCGATTTGCACCGTCAAAAGTGGAACTAAGCTAGGGGCAGTGTTTTATTACGATGCAGGCCAATTATGGCAAGTGGCAAGCAAATTTCTAGACCGGCTTCCCCAAAGTTGTCTTCCCGTTTGTTAACAAAGTCCCTCGCGTCAAACATGGTACTTAAATTCGGAGAGACTTTTGTCCTTTTCGACACGTTTCAGCGCCAGAAGTGCTCTTTAGAGCGGTCAAACTTTGCTCATCGAGCGCACCCCATGGAATGCTACGGCGCAAGTCTGCCCCTGGTCTTTTGGCTACTTTTCGACATCCAAGAGATCATGGTTTTCCGACATCGCAAAGCGTCAGGAAAACTTTATTTTCGTGTGGATTCTCTCCCAGGGGACACCAGCAATGAGGATGCGAGCGAGATTAGCGGTTCGGGCAATCTGCACCATGGAATTTGACAGCTTCCGTTGGCTCCACAGTAAACAGCTGGGAGCACTCGGCGCTCGCTCGGTACCCGTTACTAGGCGGTCACCGGTCATGGGTTTGGTACATTTGTGGCCTGTTGTGTACCTGCACGAGACTAATTCATTGGCGGTATTAATTTGACACTGCATGCGTAAAAGGTCGCCGCCGCTTGACCCACTCGCCACTTCACTCTAAGCGGGTCAAGCTCCTCATGCGCTTTGAGTAATGCGGCTTAAAAATGCATGCGTTTGGGTCGAGACCGGAAGAAATTTCGAATAAAGCGATATTTTGAGCAAAGCGATCTTGTTACAACAAGGGATTACTGTATGTATTCTGGGGCAGCTTCTATTATAGGCTGACCATAACTCGCTAATCCTTGCTCTCCAGCCAGGCGCCACGGTTGTATTAAGCAGAAATTGCAATTGCAAAGCATGACACAACACAATCGTGGGGATACCTACCGGCCTTCTGCTTCCACTGCTGAGCAGAATCGGATGGCGAGGTGTTCAGAAGCACCGGTGAGTACAGAGCCAAGTCCATGAGGATTTCATCAGGGGTGCACATGTAGTCTTTCTTATGCTGCCTGTAAATGCAACACACTGCAGGTGAGGCAAAGCTGCAAGTCTTAGTTTACACTCAGCCTCAGTTTACACAGAAGTGGTTGTCCACTCCATTCATTAAAGCCAAACTGGTGTGACAACCAGGTCTCTGCAAGGCGGCATTCACAACACTAACACAACACATCGATCAGAGCATAGTTTGTTGGGTTTTTCTTCTTTTTTCTTTCGTTACCATTTGCTTTTCTTGCAACTAATATATTATTGCGCTATCCACTGTTATGCTGCCAACAATTTTACAATTCTGTTGTAGTTACTAACCGAGGGTCCCGTTTTCAGTATCATTACTTTGGGACCCTCGTCTGTATATTACATTTATGTACCTATGTTTTGCATATGAATAAACTTCCACTTCAACCAGTACTGAAAACATTAAACCGTTGCATCTCATACTAAAACAGCTTCATTATATCCGACATTTCATTATAAACATACATCTGACCACTGTAAAAACGGTGAGCCAAACTTATATTTATTTCCTCACAACCGATAATTTGTTATATCTGTGTTCACTATACCGAGGTTTGACTGTGATTGTCCGAATGGCAAAGAGGCAATAAGTGACCACTCGTACCCCCCGCAACGCTCATCGTAGCACGTTCCGTTGAGCTCGTAACGGCAGAGGTGGGTGCGGCAGTGCATTTTGTGCGCATAGGAGGTGCTGTCGAGCGACTGGCCCGGCTGCTTCATGTAGTTTGGGTTGAGCCGATAGCCCCGGAAGCACAGGAGTGGGCTTGTGTACGGCACCGAAACATTCACGGGGTGCTGCATCGACGTGGACGTCATGGCGGTGTCTTTTGGTTGCCGAAGCAGGCACAGTTCCAATTTCTGCACGAGACCATGGAAATAGGTGAAAAAAAAAATTGCATATAGAACAGGTGACACTGCAGTTACCTGTGCATTACAATCAAATAAAAAAAATTAAAAGAGAGTGCATCTTCACAAGAAAAGCAGAATATCAACCTTAATGCAATGCACAGTAAATTGCAAAAATTGAATGCGTGCTACTTCTTTTCTTGTCATATTTGGGTGCACGTAAGATTAGGGCAACAATATTTTGTCTGAACCGATGAGAACCAGGTGCACATTAAATTTGGTAGCGCATTAAAAATGAGGGAACGCAGTACCTTTACTCAAATGACCAGCAACAACAGCTGTCAGAACTAAATTAGCAGAACTTGAATAAAATATGGCTCAAAAGAGAATTGTGACCCACCACAGTGCAGCGATGCTATTGGCCCATGCCATTCGGAGCAGCTTTTGGAGCAGCCAAAAACATGTTTTGGAGAAGTGAATTGAAATTTCGGAGCAGGAGTAATTCAAGTGATTGCAAACTCCCCATATTGTGAAGTCCTCTAAGGTTCAGGTACCAGTAATCTTGAAAAATCATATGCCAGCTACACAAATATTTGCTTCCATAGGTCATTTATGTGCTTCGGCTGGCAGTTTTTGCTAACAAGTAGACCTGGCAAACAACTTTTTTTTTTATTTGCCGAATCATGGTGCACACGTTTTCATTCAGAACTTCAGTGATCAATCCCAAGACAACTTTATTTTGTTTGAACTGTACCAGAATGAGAAACCAGTGTTTTCACATGACACAGGCTGGCGAGTATTGCCGGTAAGATGCTCTAGGGTCATCTACTGTTCTCAATTGCACGCACCTCACGCCTTTTTGTTTACATGGGATGTAACAGCCAGAAAACGTACCACATGATCGCAGTCTGGCAATCTACTGAATGTTGGTGCCAAAAGATTGCATTTTCCAGAAACGTATGAACTGGTAAAAAATAAGCGTTACTGTATTGGGTCATTATTTAGTGTTCTCGATCGTGACCATTGGTGTTGGGAAATGGTATGTAATGTGATCGTATCAACGAGGTGCTACATTATACAATCTATTTAAAATACCGCAATGGTACAGACCACAGAGGCATTTCACTTTCGCTCGGCGCCCGCTAGATGTGCGTCGTGTGCCGTCGCAAAGTGCAGATACAGTCAACGTCCGATTTTTCGGCAGTCCGAAAAAATGAATGCATGCCTTTTATTGCCCCCAATGGCTCAAGTCGCCACAGTCTGAAATAGCTATGAAGGCCTGCCAGTACACTTCAGGCGTATCGGTTCTCGTACTGCGACCGGAGGGAGCGGGTGCACGCGTGTACAATTAAGGGGGGATATGGGGATCAAAGCTAACTTTTTTATTTACCATCCGATTTTGATTAAATTTTGCACAGATGTTTATAATATCACATAAACAAAACTGTGAAAATATGGTGAAAATATGGCTGCAATATCTGAAGTACTTCTTTGTTTACAAAATTGTTCTGCTTTCATTTTTGCAAAATGCCTGCACACTTGTATATTGGTGCTAGGAGTTCAAACAAACTTTGATAGCACTCCTATATGTATCCTCCACACAGTGACATTCCTGTAATTTTTTTAGCCTAACGGATTTTTTTTATTTTCATTCTTTTGCAGCTACTTCAGTTGCATGAAAATTGAGACTGTAAAAACAAAATATAACAAATTATTGAAGCAACTATTTTGAAAACAAAGCATGTCACTGTGTGCAGTGGTGCACAATGAGTGTAACAAAACAAACGGTGTAAAAATATTCATAACGGTGGCTGAGATATTGGCTTTGCAAGTTGACCTTGGTGGTAGAAAAAAGTTTTGAGAAAAAGGTGTTTGAAGTTTTGGGCCATGTTTATTCGACTAGAAACCACCGGCCTTGTAAGTACAGGAGTCAGGCTGCTCTCTTGGCTTCTTGGATCTTTTATGCTTGCTTTCATGTGCTTTTTGTGCCCTCTTCTTGCGCAAGGCATTTTTCTCAGCTGCTCGACTCGCTTGAGTCCGTCGCCACCGAGCATGATCCTCCAGCCGCAAACCCTATCTTCCGTTCGGTTGCCGGCACAGAACGAAGTGACGCGCGGACAGTGGCGGCGGTCATATTCAACACTTCTGACAAGATGAATTGTGACTCAAGATGCGACTGCATGGTGCGACCGTTGCTGATGCACGGTTCGTCTTCACGGCCGCAGACGCACGCGCTTGGACCGCACTTTCGTCGTTCATCTCGGTGACGGCGGTGGCACAATCGGGGTACGTCGCGGAGCATTTACAGGGCGTTGCAGGCCCGGAAGCATCGGAAAAGGCGGTTATTAGTTCGGTATAATCGCCACTGGAACTCAAGGCTGCAACAGCCTGCGAATTGCCCGGCAATGCGTCGACAGTCTAAGCTTGCGCGCGGACGCAACTCTGCTAGGACTAATCCATCGGATGTTCGGCGGCTTGCGCTTGCGGCTGCCGAAGCGGCGCTTGGTCGCGTATTTCGTCGTCCACGCCCGCCAAGTCATGCTCGAAACCACAAAATGAAATAGAAAACTCAAATCCGATTAAAGCGATGAAGCGGCGGCGTACCTCGAATATCCAACACGTAAACAAAGGGGCAGCAGCCAGCGCGCGAAGAAACGGGAGAAGCAGACGCCGCAGCAGCTCGCTTCCAGACCCGGCCAATGGGGCGGCTCATAGAACGCACGTGACGGAGCAAGCCAATCGGCGGCCGCGACAAGCAGCTCCGCGACCTTCAGACTTTTTGCTTTTTTATGCTTGCCCTTCTCTCTATCAGGAAATGAAAGAGAGGAGTCAAAAGGCGAAGAGGCGCGCTTTTCAACGGTACCAGCATGGCCGCGCCGCGTACTGCCGTTCCGGAGCTAGGGACGCTCGAAAACCGCGACTTTTCCAGCGATTTTCACGAAATTTTCGCTGTATTGCCTTATGTATATATTTATTTATGGTACTTAGCACTCGTTTTCAGCGGAAATACTTGGAAAATTTATAGAAAAGGGGTCAAAGATTCGAAATCTGCAACTTTCTAAAAAGTGATTTTTGGGTCGTTTTTCCGGAGTTGATCCCCGCGTCCCCCCTTAAGGAGTACATACTGTGCACCGTGACAATTACTCCTTCCCGCCCTTGGTATGCTTCACCGCAGTACTTCGTGTATGCTTCATTGCATAACACTGCTGTATTGAGGCGAAGCTGACTTTTGAAAACTGGCATATGCAACGCATTGCGCTTTTCGTGATTCAAAGCCACTGGTGAGGATTACAAAGGCGGAGTCAACGCCATTGCAGACAGCGGCGACTTCTTTCAATGAAAAACAGGGCACTGAATAGCAGGAAGCTCGATAGCAACCTCAAATCAGGTAGGCCTAGCGTTGCCGCGGTGGCAGCTGCCAGCGGATTAGCGTCCAAGATAATCAAAATGTGGTTGCGTTAACAGCATTTTGGACCTTCAGTCAGGGAAAAAAGTTCGGAAAATCGGATGGTGATGAACTTTGCGTCTGAAATTTCAGACATTCTTATATACCGATTCTATGGGGTACGTGGCGGTGCCGCAAAGGCGTCCGAATTATTGGACAAGTCTGAAAAATTGGGCATCTGGAAAATCGGTCGTTGACTGTACACGTGCACAACCTTTGACTCTGCATGCTGTCAGATTAGGTTCTGGTGTGCGAATTCAGTTTGTAGATTTCTGCCTACACGCGAGGTTTCTGAAGAGGAAAGCACCTCGGAAAGCAGCACTCCGAAGGAACCAGGCGAATGTGTTCCGAGCGCTCCCTTTTGACTAGATGAATGTAAAGCACGCTGGCAAGCACTCTGGAGAACTTGGAATCGAACTTCGAATCGAACCTGGAGAACTTGGAATCGAGTGTACCATGAGATGCATGCATCGTGTTGCGAGGTTTTGGATTCTCATGGCTCATGTCATGTCAGCAATGTCAGCAATGGGCAGCTGGCTCTTTTCTAGTGTGTGTGTGTGGTAGTGTGTACATGGTGCACTATAGAGACCTGACCTTTAGTGCGTCCTTCTGTGGTAACGAGAACTCTGATGAAGAGAGTCCAACAGTGGGATGCCTTGTCTGCAGCTGCTTCTCGCAGTGTTCCAGGAACATGGCTTCCATGGCAGTTCGGTGTTTGCATAGCGCTGGCTCACTGCTGGCCTCACTCTGCAAACAGCAAGGTATCGCCACCGTGAGACATGCAAGAATCATTGCGGCAGGCAATGCCCATCTTGCACAATGCACATGTACCAAATAAATTCAGTCAATTTGTCATTCCAGAAAATATGATCTATAGTCGGTGAGAACCTGAGAGCCTTGTACACGTACTGCTCACAAAACTGCACCAGTACAACTGCTCTGTGCTTGCATGCCTCAAAGATGCTTACACTAAAGGGATACTGACATGGAATTTTTAACTATCAATTTTTTTTTGCCGTAAATATAAGCTGGTAGAACACAATGTCTTAAAATAATAGTGACAAGCCTCAGAGCACCATAAATAATTTAACAGCTTTTCTAGAGCCAATTTCGGTTTCGTTTGCCGGCAGGATGCTGTATCGTGATGTCATGACACAGTATGTACATCACATGGGAGCAGGCTCTTGTAACAGTGGGCCCTTTCCCCTCTTGATACGCTTGACCGCAATATGTTGCATATGCTTCCCCGCATAACACAGCTCTACTGCGGCGATGCTGACTACACAGCACAGGCAAATATGCAACACAAGTAATGCTCCTGCAGGCTCCAAAATTAACGCAGTCCTGTGCCAGACGGACTCGGCCCGATGTGCGTGGTTCCCAGTAGGTTTTAACCAATGCACATTTTTTTAGGTGCTTTGCAAACTGCTCTGTGTATGATTTCTCCCAATGCTTGTGCAGTGCCTGGCTTGTGCGAGTTCAGTTGCTTATCGCAACAAATCATTCACTTGTTACAACAAATCGGTCACTTGCTGCAACGTGCACGAGCAATTTTCCTCTGCACCGTTAAATTTATGTGAACGCCTTGCTCAAATACACCGTAAGATGTGGGAATGTTACGGAACAGCGACGTATCAAATGGTAACGTAGTAAGTGTGAGCGAATGGGATTTAGATAGGGATTGTGAAAAAAGTAGCCGGGAAAACGCTACATCGAGGAACGTATCAATTGGGTTCCATGCACTATGCTGCAGCCTGCAGAATTAGTTCAAAAGCCAATGCAAATGGCAAAAAAACTTAAAAAGCTTGCTACAGCTTCAATAAGAAAGCAGAAATCTGACTTGTTAACCCGTTGTGGCAATTATGCCACGGGGCCGGCGAAGACATGGTCATGAATTTGCGTTCAGTAAATGCTTTGTTGTGCTTCAAATGAAACACATGAGTTGGCAATGACACCCATGACAAAGAAGACACGAGTGTGTGGCAATATGGCTTGGGCGAGGATCTGCGTGTCAACACCGACCAAAAGGTTCACTTCCTTTTAAGCGTTTTTTCTCCGAGTGCGATGCAAAGTACAGTCAAACCCGACTATATCAAACTTGTATATCAATCCTGTGTATCGAACAGTTTCTGAACACGGTATACTAAAAACAAGAACATTACGACAAAACACAACAAGAACAACAAAAATTACGGTTACATCGAACAAAAATAGAAGCGGCTCCTGATATACTAGGTGTTTAAAAGAACAATTTCAAATTTTTTTTTTAAATTGCCTGTGGCGTATAGCACCAATTATAGTTCGAGAGCTGGTCTACTCGAAGAGGCAGACATGCACATAAAATTTAAACGCATATACGACTAATTATCAAGAACTCGCTGATTAAGTTTTTAACTAATTGCCTTATTGCACATATTGCAATTTACAAATTGTAGACGGGGAGCTTGCAAGGCAGGTCCAATTGGAATGAATTCTCAGCATGACACCAGTTTCGAGATATTAATTCCTGAACTTTGCTGTGAAATGGATTGGTGTTCCTGTTACTTTTGTGCTTCAATGAATAAAACAACGTTTTGTTAAGAAAGTAAGTGGAACAACAGTGCATCTTTTATAGCAAGTCTGACAGTGCATGACTCGTAAATGGTGTCATCCACACAATTATTTTCAAATGAATCTGCCTTGCAGTTTCACCCGCTAGAATTTGTAAATTGCAATGTGTGCCATAACTAGTCAGAAATTTAATTCGTGAATTTTTGGTAATTAGTCAATCATGAATTAAATTCTTTTATGTAAGTAATGTTTATGTTAGTAAATTAGACCAGCTCGTAGACTATAACTGTGCTATCTGCCACAGGCAATTTCTTAAAAATTTTGAAGATGTTTGCTGAAACACCCTGTATTGAACGTCAAGTGGTGAAAACGCCTCCCCAGAAGTTGGCTTTCCCTCGCGGCAGCTGGGAAGCCTGCCGACATACTCCAAAAAAGCTTTAGCCCAGCGGCGCATGGGCAGCTCTATCCATCTGCTCTGCCTAGCGTGACTGCGCCATGTCGGGCAAGCCGTCAACAACCCCCTGCAAAAAATGGTCCTGGCCAACCCCCAGTGCTTGCTCAGACAGCCAATCAGAGGCTCTTGTGCTTTCGTTGTGCAATTGCAAGTTGTCTCGCTGCTTCTCTCACTCATTGTGTTTTAAGCTGCTTCAGACGTGGCGGCTGCCACGTGCCCTATGATGAAATTCTGATGAGTGCAACGAAGCTATTGCCAGTGCTGCCAAGGTTTGGAGCGAGTTGTCAAAATTTCCGGAAGCCGTTGAGGGATCAACGGTCGATGTGTCTGCGAGTGCGGATGACGGTGTTGTGACCACGGGAGAGCCTGTGCTTTTATGACGCCCAATTCTTGAGCAGGCTTATATCGAATTATGCCCTATATCGAACAGATAGGCATTTTTTTTTTCGTGTTTGATATAACCGGGTTCAACTGTAGTGAGTGGGCATAGACAGAGAGAGATAATGTTTTTGTCACAGTGAACGTTTTGCAATGTGGCCTTCATAATAACAGCGGCAAAGTGGTCACCCAGACCAAACTGGCACTTCCATTGGCTTCAAACAACTGGAAAGGCAGTATAAGGCTGTGGCCGAGGCAATCGTAAAAATTTCATACAGGAAATGAGATAACCTCATCTAAAATACTGACTGAGCTTCCCATGAATGTAGGATTGAAGATATTAGTGTGTTGGTGCGTTAAACAAAGCAATTTTGCTTGTTGCGCAAGCTTAGAAAGGCTGCCAGCGTTTTCTGTTGTTTTTTTCCCGATCAGTGTGCAACCAACTGCCAAGGTTTTCTCAGCTCCTGCTAGGGCAGTTTTGATAATTCTTTTATATAAAAGCTGAATGTTTGATGATTGCACTGAACCTACCAGATATTGCGTGATACAGCTATAATTTTTTTTTTCTCACAATGACCTCAATAAAAGTGTTTATGCCTGCTTTACCAGCATCAACATCAAATGGTCAACTTTTTTCTAAGAAAGCTAGCATGGCAAAACTGCTATTCCTGCATTCCTTGATATGTGAAAATTACAATGATGCACAGTTTAATAAGGACTGCGCAATGTATATTCTAAATTTTCCTAAAAGGGGTGCAAAAAATTTTTTTTCATGAATTATAATAAAAAAGTGGTATGAAACATTGAATGTAATTTTTAAGATAAACACATAAAGCTACACAATAATTTGAAGTTTTCATTATTGTAGCCCACATAACTTTCTTTTATTTCTGAGGCCCTCTAGCCTCTAACATTTGTTTTTAGGGTCTCTTCTAACAAAATTATCAGGACCAGCATCACTCAAACTTCAACGAAGACAACTAGAACGAAGCAGGTCAAACAGAAACAATCTTGTTGCATTAGCTATGTGTACACCAGACTCACATTGCTGCCAACGGTGATGGTGACCGTCACCGTCGGGACAGTTGTTTCTGCACCAACCACAGCCTGACCTTGGCCAGCAGTCCTTGCCAAGGCCACTGGTGCAACCTTTCCGGCGGCCTTCATCACCACTACTTTCCTCGATGCCGCTGCTTTCGCAGGCGACAGCACCGGCGACTCCGGCCTTGATGACGACGTTGCAGGTGCTGCCACAGCCTTTGAAGGTGCTTCGGAAGTTGCGACCGTTGTGGTCGTCGTGGCGACCGCCGTCACCGGGGTGGTCGTAGAAGACTTGGCGAGCGAGCTCTGTTTCAGCTCCTGCAGGCGCAGCCGCATTTCTGCCTCAAGCTTCTGCAGACGGATCTTCTCGGCGAGAAGGGCCGCACTGGTCCGCTGCGTTGGAGCGGGCACTGCTGGTTTGTCTACAGAGTCCGGGCCCGTGATCCGAGCTCGTTTTGGAGTCTGAAATTGCCAGAAAGGGAAGGATAGCTAGTGTAAGGATTGGCCATTTGCTTCGGCACCGACATTGTACGTTTCCACCGACTCCTGAAGGAAACACCAAAACAGTCAGAGTTTTAGCTGAGTGTTTACGATCTGCTCCACCCAGACCAGCATGTCCTGGCAGTAGACGTATTTCACCATGTTATCAGTGCATGTTCGGCAATCCTAACGGCGCCATGACGACGATAGTCCTTGCCATTTGCCTGCTGTACTTGGGTTCAAGGCAATATTCTGTGGAATGCCCCGGGCAATGCCACTGGGTAACTTTTACAGCGAATTTTAGGGGGAGGCCCTGTCAATGCTAACCCTGCTCTAGAATCCTTTTATTTCTAACTCCCTGCCTTTTGATCTCGATAGCTAAGTGGGTGTTTGCCAAGGTTCAAACAAGGCTCCTTAATACAGAACCCTTGAGCCCGCTATGGACCACAACTACCGGCAAGTTTTATGGCAAAGGTACTGTAATGCCACTCATCGCGCAGTCCTATTGGCAAACGACCATGCAGTGAACATGGTGGGCCTCTTCGATTACAGTAGAACCCCGCTGTTTCGTTCCTCGCTGCTGCGTTTTCCCGGCTGCTACGTCGTTTTCATCCGGTCCCGGTATAGCTTCCATAGGATCCAATGTATAAGGAACCCCGCTGTTACGTAGTAGCTGTGAAAACGTTCCCGCATGATACGTTGCAACTTAGCACCCCGAACCCGCCTGGGCTGAAGTAGGCAACGCGCTCCAACCGCCATTTTGGCTTTTGACGAGTTTTGGCTGGGCTTGGCCGGGCTTGGCTATGGAACTGGCTGCAAGAAGCCGCACGCCAGTTCGAGCATTCGTGAAAAATGCTCGTTGTCACCGTGGCGCGGTGACGACGAAGAGCATGAGCCGCATGATGCCGGGGAGTGGCCAAATCCTAGCTTTGGAGAAGCCGTCGCGGCTCTGGACCTCCTCCCAAGGTACGTCGCACCTCGCAGCGGCGCTGACAGCAATGCGGCCTTCCAGGCTATTAAGAAACGTGTGGCGATTTCTAGCGAGCGAAAGAAACGGCAAGCCATCATTCTAGACTTTTTTAAGTCCGAAGCTCACTCTGTGGAAATAAAATGTCTGTAGTTGAAGCTGCCCTTTTTTTCATTCATTTTCGGAGCTTTCCTCAGTGTTGCATTTTCCCGGCTGTTCTGTTTTTTTCCCCCCGGTCCGGTGAAAAACGTATGAACGGGTTTCCACTGTATTCATCCCCAACAGTCCCAAACTGCCCGAGGCGGTGCTTTCAGCCACTGAGAGGCTTATGCAGTGTCTCAGACGGTCCGGGACTGTCAGGGATCGACAACTGAAGTATCTCAGTAATACACGAGCGCACAATGCACACATCAGTAGCAAAAGGCAGAATTTCGGCCTCACTCGGCTGCCTAACGGGCTCAGCAGAGCGTAATGAGAGAGTTTACTTTTCTGTCGCATTGCAGCCAAGCTTACTGTGCATTACTCGAGACTCCGGGAGATGCAGACCTATCAAGAATGCAGCATCAACGCAGTTCTCTGCAGTGCCCAAGCGGGTGAAGAGCGTGCAGAGCGGACTGTAACGACGCTGAGCTAAAACTGCCTAGTAAGACAGATATAACAGAAATATGTTGCCTATACAATCAACTGGAAATACATTTACACATAAAAAATTGTCTGTGAGCCTTTAGGTGTTATGTCAGCAATAATCGATGGTAGAATACTGGCTGCATGTAGTGTGCCGAAGAACTACTGAAGCAACATATAATACGAGTGCAGCACCTCCTGAAGTGCTACAAAAAGCGCAGGTGAAATGAATGGATTTATAAGTTGAAATTTGCACATAACCTGAAACCTAACTTGCAGCATCCAAGAGGCTTAAAGTATGCCTCTTAACCCTTTGACGGTTTTCGCCGTACATGTACGGCGGCGGTTTTCTGTCCCGCAAGGTCTTCGCCGTACGGGTACGGTTTCAAACCTCCGTTTGAAATTTCGCGCCATAATGACGATGCATGCTTACTGGGAGGTGCTGCCACCTTTTAGGACTTACAAGAAGCGTTTGAAATTTGTGCTACCTTCTTGGGGAGATAAACAGAACTGACTTCAAGCTTCAGCGCGTCGCGCAGACTGCGGCCACACCCCTTTTGCGGTTTCGGTTTCGCCGCGTGATCGCAACGGAGGCGCACGAAACGTCATTTTTCTCTTTGTCGGCACTCTCTTGCAGATGCTGTGGAAGTTGATTTCTATCTTGATTGGCGCTGCTCTTAGCTTGTTTATAACCGCCGCTCGCGAGGTGTTCTCGCTCTCAGCTACAACGCGCTTTCGCGGTTTCAGTTCCGCCGCAACGGAGGCGCGCGAAACATGATTTTTATCTTTGTCGGCACGCTATCGCAGGGGCGGCGGAAGTTGATTTCTATCTTGATTGGCACTGCTCTTAGCTCGTTTATCACCGCCGCTCATGAGGTATTCTCGCTCTCTGCGGCTGTGCGGAGACTCGTGTTTCAAGGAGTACCACACTCTAAAATACTATTGAACATATTGCAGTTCTGAGTGATGCCGACACCAAAATACTGTTCCTAATTTTTTTTACTATTTATTCCCGACTTTATACATCTTGTACATTCAAGATCCGTAATAAAATAATTTGACCACCCGGGAAAGTTTTCTTCAAAATAATTCGACCCTCAAAGGGTTAAGAATACTGCGTCAACTTTAGCGCTTGGTTTGCCACTGCACAACCTTTGAAATACTATTTTCATCAGTTTCTACATTCCAAAAACCTTTCGACAGGTTTACAGGAGGACTAAAAAAGCATTGAAAAATGCAGCACGCCTCATCTGAGGTGGAGTGCCCAATCCACAGGAAGGCTCTAAACAATTCTACAACGCAGCAAGTCAAACCAAATGGCGAGCGAGGCGTACCTGCTGCAGAGAGGAGATCGAGATTTTCCGTTTTGCCGTCAGTGCGGTCCCAGGGGCACCTTCGGGTGTCGCGGGGAGCTGGTACTTGTCGCCGTACACGATCTTCCCGTGCACGTTGCACTGGTTCTCCAGCTTCTCAATGTGGCCTTTCCGTTTGTCTATGGCCATCTGCAGTGCCTGAAGCTGCAAAAACAGAAGGACCAGCTCAGCACATAAGGGCTGTCCCATAGGTCGATCTTGGCCCATTAAACTTATTTCACTGAAAGCGTCGACGACAAAGGAAGTGTGTTTCAGATCATCTCAACATCTCTCTCCTTCTAACACTGCACGAGTTTCACGAAAATGTGCTTCCGAAAGGGGCAGGGTACAGACATTCGTCTTGTCCACGCAATTATTTTTTCTACAGAATCTTTGCTTCCACACGTGACCCACATGCCAGTGTTCCAGATGCTAAGGCCACCTGACAGCATGAATAGCTTGGGAGTAAAAAAGATGTGCTTCCTGCTCCTGGGCCTTCAGGACGTCAACATGCACCTACATAAGACCCTGGTAATGAATGCAACCTCAGTTAATTAGAAATCCCGGATAATTTGTAGAATTTCCATGCCCCAAAATTTTCCCATAATTTCAATTGGTTAATATGCACACCTGGCTGCCATTTCCAGCAGCAACAAGACTCCCGATCACCCTCTTCTCTCTCTCTCCCCTGCCCTTGCATGCGCTTGATCACTTTACCACAAGCTCAATCCCCTCCCCCCTTTTCTTGCTCGTTACCCTCCTTCTCAGCTCAACCTCGTACACTTTCATTCGCACCTAAAGCCTATCGCGCGAGGCACGATAGGATTTTATCGCACTTGGACTTTATACGGAACATGACGCTGCTTCAGTCACACGTTGGGCGATTCGAGAGCTGTGTTCGCAAACCACCACATGTAATTAATCCATTTGACCATCTGTGTTCATTGAAGTTTAGATTTATTGTCTTGGTACTTTCCTTCGCAGCAGCAGTGAAATTTTGTTACATCTAAATCGTGAAACTATACTTTCATTATATTGAGGGCCAAAATACATGCTGTTTTATGAAGAAGTTACAAAAAGTGAAAAACTTTGCTATATCGAGGATTTCAATACACTGAAGTTTGTTATATCGAGGTTAACTAGGCTTCAAAACTGTCACACAACACCTAGATTTTTTTTTCTTTCTAGCATGGCGATAAGCCACACGTCGAGACTTCTTTGAACTGACTGAAACATCCAGATATCCGAGCTTTAATCGTCGCAAGGCTCCTGTGAACGACACATTCAGTGGCCAGAGAACAACCCTCCCGCATACCTGGATGTTGGCCTTGCGTATATCCAAGCCGTGCCCAGCCATCAGGCGCTCCAGGGTTGCCAGCTGCTCTCGCAGCCGCTGAATGCGAACATGGGTGCCGCGCACGGCAGACTTCTTGGTCAGTACCTCGGCCTTCAGGGCGTCCATGCGCTTGCCCTCGAGGCGCAGGGCTTTCCTGCAAAACACAGCGAGAGCCACTTTCTGCATCGTGATGTTTCAACACACTAAACTTCTAGGATATGAGACCAAAACTAACTGTAGGAAAGCTATTATAATAAGTTATTCAGCGCGGTCTGGTGCTTGCCAGTACATTCTTCTGGTATTTGGAGGTCCTGAACATTTTAAGGGGGGACGCTGCTATTGAAATAAAGTACATCATTTTTTTTCACCGATTTAATGAAACTTTCCAGTACTATTCAGATTTCTGTGCCGATTTCAAATATGTAATTATTTTTCGAATAGGCCATTTAGTTCTGAAGATATGCAAAATTCATTGTTCTTCATTTGCAGAAACAATAGAAAAATAACCGCACTACAAAAATTCATACTACATGCCTAAGTACCAGAAAACATAAGGTAGACAATGGTAGGAATACCTTCTTGATATAACAAATATTACTAATTCTATAGCAATTCAATATTCACTGTTCCAAATGTGGGTACCCTGCTGTCTGATATAAAGTGGAACTAAAAAATTTTAAAGCATAGATTTCAAAATCTGTTCCTACCATGCTGTGCTTTGCATACGCAGCTACGAGCCACAACAAAAGTTACGGTTCTACCTGCCTTGAAGGCAGAGATATCGCTGTCGCAAACCAGCAGGAAGTCACAAATTAGTGTTGTGAGAAAACGAGAAAAAAGAAATACATTCATTTTGAATGAAAAGTGCTGAAGAAATTTTGCAATACTCTGCAGTGAAAGTGGCTAAAAGCCACAAGGGATGTAGTCGCTGTGACTACAGCCACTCAAATATGGCAGAAACATTGTTTAGCACCATTTGCCGATTCCCAGTGGCTTGCATCACGCACACGGCAAGAACACTCAAAATGAACGGGTCGCTCTTCTGGTTGCCATTTAAGGGGGGATGAGGGTCTTGAAAACTTTTTTTTTATTTCTTAACGTATCTTCCTGAAAATTCGCATGCAGATATATCTTTCAATGCTGATTCCAAATATATATTCAGATTTGATATATCCCATTTAGAAATGAAGATATCGCAAAATAACTTATCCCACATAGGTCTTTTGTTACGGGCCATTATGGTAATTTCTTAATTAAAAAAACTAGTTTTAAAGAATAGCTGTCATTTCCAAGGACCTACTGCACATCCTAAAGCTAAAGAAATTTTTTAAAAGTCATCATATAGGTCATGAATGAATATCAAAGTAGGAAGAAAAAAACAATGCAGGAGTAATTAGCTTACACCTGACCTAATTGCTAGTCTATTTGGTTTAATGAAAAATGGAAAGCTTTAGGATGCAGCTGAGGTTTCACTGAAAAAAATGATACCTAATTCAATAAAATCAGTTGATGCAAACATTATGAAAAGTTCCGTAAGGCAAAGGCATTTGATCGAAAAAGCAAAGCTGAGAAAATTGCATTCAAAGTTTTGCTTACTCTGCCACTTTTGTTTACCTATCACATGGAAAAATTTAATGCTTTAGCATGCAGCCCAGTCATTACTGAACACAATAACACCAAACTCACAGAAATCTGTTCATGTAAAGATTGTGAAAACTTCTGTATTGCGTTGGCCTTTGACAAAAAAAAAGCTCAAAAAGTCACCTGCTATTTTCTATGAATCTGCCACACATTCACAAAAGTCCTGGGCAGTAGTCCTGGGTTCTGTCAGGCTTGTGTTTCTTGGCCATCCTCTTCTTCACCTTTTCAGCGTTGGTGTGACTTTTATCAGACCTGCACAGCCTCTGCTTATCTTTCTCAAGGCTCCTACGAATGAGGCAGCTCCCAGGACTGTAACCAAGCTGTGCTGCAACAGCTCTGCTGGTTGCTGCCATTCCTTGGTTGAAGCGAGAAACTGCTTCTGCAACAGCTCTTTCAACAGCCAGCAAAGAGTCATGCGTGTTCTTGGAGCTTTGGCTCCAAATGACAGAGTGTAGGCACTCAATGGCGTTCTGTGTCATGCCATCTTTGCAGCGCTCCAAGAGGGCCTCGTCGCCCAGCCTTGCAAAGATTGGCTCAAGAGCAGTGCGAACGTGGCCTGGCAGAGGGTTTTTGTGTGGTGACGGCTCCACTTGGTTCGCCAAAGCACGATTGAAGGCACACCACGAATCAACCCCTTGAGGACAGCAACTGTGGTCTGGGGCTTCATCTGTCGAGGTCATGTGCAACAGCGTGGCATGCACTGCCTTTTTCATGCCTGCAACGTCGTGGCTGTGGCTCCGCAAGGCATACCCATAGTAGTTTGTAATTTTCTTTATCTTATCTTGGGTGAGGTTGCCCTTTCCGCCAAGAGATTCTCCTTGTGCCTTCTTCTTCTCCACCAAGTTGCGAAGAGCCGTCCCCATCCGCTTGTGGACATGGTTCAAGCAGTCTTTCTTTTCAATGGATATATATCCATACACTTCTCCTGAGGTCAATGCATGAAAGGTGCGGCTATCACCATCAGAAAGTATAGTTGTGTACCGCAACCCATTTTTTTCCAGAGACCTGTTGAACAAAATGATAGCTGCTTCAGTCTCCATCCGGCCGGCATTGCAGTCGATGTTTTTCATGCACTTGTGGTTCATAGCCCAGTCACCGTACCCATCATCACTGGGATCAGGTGCCCCTTGGCACCCACGACAGTACCTCGAGAGCACAACATGGTCCAGTACTAGGCCAGTGTATAGCTCTATGATGCAGCCTACTGCAATATTTGAATTGTGACCACGTGTTTTCCATGTGCCATCAAATATGACATCTACATTTCCTGGTGGATTCAGGAAGTTCTTGTACATGTCCTTCACCACTTTGACGCTTGCTGCTTCTGTAGCAGTAGCTACTGCCTGGCAAGCTTTCACCATGGTGTCCATATGCCCCCTGAAAGTCTTGTGGTGAAGTCCTCGGTGAGAGAGGTTCATGGTGGCACAAAAATCTGCTAGGGCAGTCGCTCCCTTGCCTATACTTTGAATTCCCTTCATTGCCCGCAAATTGACTTCAAAGGGCGTGATGTTGGATTTCCCGGGCACTCGTGGCGACGAGAAGTGCCGCTCGGCGAAATCGCAATTTGAGCATGTGAGCTCCAACTTCACTGCTAGGCCGTATTCTCTCTCACTGCACTTTGCGAGTTGGAGAGTGGTCATCCCACACTTGCTGCAGCTTGTGGACACAAACATCTTCTTTAGCACTGAGAGATCAACGATGATGTACTCTGTGCCGCGATCGTCATCTTCACTTGCTGTGCCGACGTTCATTAGCTCGAACTTGCGGGAAGTCGCGGACTGCTTCGCCAATGAAGTTTTAACGTTGTCTGCGTAATTTTCGCGCCCCGCGCACTCCGCCTCCGTGAAAAACACCGTGTCGAAGCGTTGAGCACGCGAGCTCGGTTCAGCCGCGTCCGTCGGCACCGAAGCGGCGTGCGGAAACGCCGAAGTCAACGTTAGGCTTAGGTCAGCCGGCTCGGCCGCTTCCGACGACACGGAATCCGAAGCGACTTGCAGCGTCTCAAAAGTTGGCATTTTCGACGGGCTTAGTCCAGGCGCATCCACCGGCACTGCACAGACTTGCGGTAACGAAGTTGACACTGATCGGCACTGTCCAGCCGCGTCCACAGGCGAAGCTAGCGTCGACGGGGTTTGTTCAGCCGCGTCCACCGGCGAAGCTGTTGTTGGCGAGCTCAGTCCTGCCGCATCCACCAAGGGCACAGCAGCTTGCGGCATCACCGAAGCTGTAGTTCTCGACGATGTAGCGCTGTTCTTATTCCATGCGCGTCTCTTTTTGCCGACTGCTTTTCGCGTGCTTGCTTTCAAGCGCGCGTCTCGCGCCATCGTGACACGCGGAACAAAGCCACCAGGCACGCAAAAGCAAGAAATTCGTGGTTAAAAGAAGCGACCCAATAGCCAAAATATCTAGAAGAACGATAAAGAAAAAGGCAGAACGAAAAATACTAGGAAACAAAGAGGAGCTCGAAAAATGACGTGCGTCCAGGCGAAAGCAGACGACGTGAAGGAGTCGGACAACGCGGCCGCGGAAGGCGAAGCATACGTCACGGCCAATCAGAGGGCTGCGCCTCGAGGAGGCGCCCGGTTCACCCAATCAGCGGCTGTCTCGCGACGATTTCCCGCTTGAGAACGGGTGCCAATCCCTCCGCTGCACGAGGGTCTACAGCGTGCCGAGGGGCGCCAGAATGGAGAGCGGGAAACCAGCTTTCAAACGAGACCAAGATGGCGCCGATCGGTACGCGTCGCGCGGAGCTACGGCAGCTTGAAAATGAGGCAAATCTTCGCGCTTGGCGTTCAATTTCGGCTCACCGACGTTTATAAATTACCGTTTATTTTATACTTCGAGTAGGAATTGCGCCATAATATTTTGTAGAGGCATAGTTGGGACATTAAGGACTTCAAAAACGCAATTTTTGAAAATTGCCATTTTTGACCATTTTTCGCGATTTCAAGACCCGCGTCCCCCCTTAAGCAGGGCGAACTCCACACCGACGTGACATCACCAAAGCATGCTCACGTGATAATGATCTTTATGGCGAGGCCATATTCTTTTTCACTTTTGCCTACTGTGACCCTACCGCGGCACACCTTGAACTTGACAAGTGACATCAATGCATTCACGGAGTGCAAACTGACGATAGCGATGCCTGCATCGGCATTAAGTGGTGTGGCCGCAACGTCGTCGCCGCGAGTGAGGAAATTCCAACTTCCACTTTGTCACTGGCATTGAAGCAAGAACCTGAATATTTTTTGGGCATGCATTTCCCGCGGCAGCAAATCTGGAAGCTGGAAAAATGCAATGTCATGCCAAACGTGGCCGCTGTCCGTAACACTTTCACTCGTTGGTGAGCTGGCTAGGCCTACTTCGGCATCGTCCACGGCTTTAGCATCACTTGCGGTTGGCAGCAGACTATTCTCGATGTTTTCCTAAGGAATGGAATGCTTTTGAAAGTTATAAGCTGGTCGCTTCTTTTTGCCGAACTTGTGCCTCGTGGCAAACTTCCCTGGTGGATAGGACATCGTTGCACACTTGTCACAAATCTACGGGACGCATCGTTGTGTCGCCTGCGGAGTGAAGCAAACAGGAACCGCGCGCAGCCAACCACAGCACGCGTTTCTGGTCACATGCACTAGTCGACGAATGGGATTATGTGTTTGGACTTCTTTCTCCTCGGATGTCAACGTCACCGGCAAGCTGGCGGAGTCACTTCTGACGGGAAATTGAAGAAGAAAGGCTCCTCTTTTCAACAAGACCAAGATGGCTGCGATCACGCACATAAGAAAAGAGCCACACACCGCGATAAAAAGGGCTGTTTTTGAGTGGAATACAGCTCACAGTGATATTATAAATTGTTATTGCAGGCAAAATTATCTTCCACGACATGGGAAACTTGGTGAATTAAACAAATAGTAAGCTGTACGTATTAAAAAAGTCATTTTCAAAAAATTGATTTTTTCGCCTCAAACAGCCGTGTCCCCCCCTTAAAGTAAAGAAGAAAATGAAAAGGTGAAAATTACGGGTGTACGAATAATACAATTTTCGAGTACAAGTCGAATATGAACACTCAGCATCGAATATTGAAGTGAATATACAATAATGCTATGCACATGCATTTATTAGCAAATTGGTTTATTTTAACATGTTGGAACATTGCAAAAGCATTCTCATTGGTAAAAAAAATTTAACTAGTATGCCGTTATACTAAAAGATTGTGTATCTGGCTCATGTTAGCTTTTGAAAACTTAGTAATTTCTGATAATTGTCTGTTCTCGCCAACCTGTGCCGCATTTTACCACATCAATTTCCCCGTAATCTCGGAGGCATTTGACCCTCCGTCACTCATCGCATTTACTGTCAAGCAATAAGCTCAGGTTTGGAGGTGGAACCTGCAAAACAGTGCACCCTCACTGTTCGCAAATTCGTGCCCCTTGCTTCTAATAGGCTGGCTTTCCTGCGTAGCTTAGTCCAGTGGCTAAGCATGTCTGACAGACGAAATTTCGCCAGCAGCATAAAATTATCACAAAATTCCGCACAGGATCAGACGCACTTTCTTAGATTAGATAGAAATAAACTGACATAAAGAGAAAAAAATGGAGCTGGGCAGGTCATGTAATGTGCCGATTAGATAACCGGCACATTACATGACCAAGAGAAGGGAAATGCAATCGAGGACGACGGACGACTAGGTGGAGCGATGAAATTAGGAAATTTGCGGGCGGTAGTTGGAATCGGTTGGCGCAGGACAGGGGTAATTGGAGATCACTGGGTGAGGCCTTCTTCCTGCAGTGGACATGAAACAGGCTGCTGCTGATGATGATGAAACGCCAAGAATCATGTTTGCTCCCATACAGCCAGCAATATATTAGATTTGTTTCAAATATTCCTATCCAATCAAATATCTCAAACTTTTTGAATACCCAGTTTGCAAACCAAATACAAACACAGTCGACTCTCACTGCAATAGACCCTGATAATCCGACTAAAAGATGTCCATTTTATCCGAAGCCCGTAATATCTGAAACGCCTCACTTCAGAAACTTTCATCGAAACATTGACTGCGATAGGAAATTAGTAGACAGCTATGCGAAGTAAGTAGTTTTATCCGCAGTACAAAGTTCTAAACATTAGCTTACTAACTAAATTAACAAGCACCGTGTCACGCGCACAGGTAAACATGAACACATCTCGCTCGATGACCGTGGAAATTCGCTGTCATAACGTTGGAGTGAGGAAGCAAGGCAGCAAAAGCGAGCGAATTAACCTTCATGCTGTCTCTCGCTTCAACATAAACTAAATGTCGAAATCACAGCGCATATGAAGCTACCGGCACTGGCCGCACTTTGTCCAAATCACGGATCGCTTTCAAGATGTGATGCCCGCGCAGGTGTGCCGCTAAAAGCAGCCACCAGAGTAGAACCCTCTTCCTCGGCCGCCCCCCCCCCCCCCCCCCCCCCCCGTGCCTCACACACAAAAGAGAGTGCGCTTCCAACCCAATTTCCTTGCTCCCTCGTGGGCACGATATTGATCCGCGGCAAAAGTTTGTTTTATACACCCTATTTTGACAAAAATTGTCTGCTGTAGCCGACAGTCCGTTGTAACGCGATCTGTTAAAAGTGAACTTCGTTGCATTAATAAACTAGGTAAAGCAAACTAAGGTTGAAATACGATCCGTTATATCCGTAAGTCTGTTGTACGCGGGTCAGTTGTAATGAGCGTAGACTGCATTAGGTTCACTGTTGAATAGGGAACCCACCGTTCCGTGTGTAGCGTATTCTCCAGAGCCTCGAGTGACCGCTTGGCCGAAGCTTGCTGCTTCAGACGTCGAGCCCGGTTGAGCTGCTGCTGCGTCGCACTGTCCGCCTTGCCTTCCCCTATGACCGAGCGCAACTCCCGGCGAGCGATTTCGGCCTTGAGGCGACGGTACTCCAGCTGCTGAGCCTGAGACAGCTTCATCACCGAGACGGGTGTGGCGGCCAGCGCCGGAGCCTCTGGTGCACTTGGCGGGGGCGGAACCTGAAACGGGACACACGGGGAATCAAATCTAGCCCAGAAGAAGGAAGCAAACAACAAAAGTTTTCATTAACTGCTTAATGTGCAAGTGAATTTCGAGAAAGGAAACCGAGCGGCTCAATATTTATCAGTCACAATCATACAGTAAAGCTCTTTAATTTGCAGCAACTGCTCAGAGCATGTCATCGGGCCCCTCATATGATTATTCGGGCTGCTGTTTGGACCCCACCTAACGCAGTGTGGCTTTCGTACTCAATCCTAACGCGCTTGTCATACTTTAGTACATTTTCCCGCAAGAAAACTCCGAGCATGGTATGTGATGCAGGAGTGTGAGTGGCACGGACGTCTGCACTGGTTAGGCATGGTCACATGCACGGCCGCAGGATCGAGTGCTTGCGACTGACAGAAATCAAGCAGACAATGTGGCTATGCAAACATCCTGCATGCAAGAGGGTTAAGTGCTGCAGCCACAGCAGCTACGCAACGGCGTCGTGGTGCAGACAGTTTTTTTTTTTTTTTCAGGCTTGATTAGGCATGACAGATAGATGGTAGCCGAACGAAGATTGCGTTTGCTACATCTGAGACTCTAACTAACCTGAACATGCAAGGAGCACTTCCTGCTGCTGGTGGTGGCAATTTCGGTTTACCAGAAAAGCAAAAGCTTGTAAACATAAACAAGTAGGTGGTGTCGAAAATGTGGCGTTTATGACGCAATTCTGGCTCTGCAATCGCTTCCAGCAAATGCAGATAGCAAAAGTATGGCCTTCGAGATTAGCTTCTGACAAACAGAAGAAGCCACTGCTTGGGTGTGGATATGGAGACCACTTAGTGAAGATGATGTACAACAATACTTGAGACTGGTTGAGTTGATATATACATATTGCTACATATTTGCTCGAACGTATATTTTCTGACAGGAGGTCCCCTTTCAGCTACATGCTCTGGGACTTCCTTCTGTATAGTTATGTAAGCGTGAACACCACTTATAAAAGAAATAAAGATATGTGTGCCTTGGTGATGTTTTCAGTATCAGGCTCAATATTGTTACGGAGCGATTGTTCCTGTGCATGGAAACCTCACAAACATGAACTTGTGGTGAGCCGGTAATGCGAGCTTCAAGTGTACCACCTTGTGTGTCTGCCAGTGCGTCATCGTCTGTAAATAGTTTGCACATTTACGTTTCTGCCATACTCTTTTCTTCCCGTAAGAACGTGTTCTATTTACCCTGCACTTTGCAAACATTCAGATCGGTTCAGTGTCAGCTCCATGCTTTAAAAAAAAAAGAAAGAAAGAAACGAGGTTGGCACCTCCTTGGAAGCTTATGCATTGGTGGGCTATAGGGCACAAGGCAAGGGACAAAGCGCACTTTCACGTGCCCCTTACCTGAGCCTTCTGACGAGCCTCTTTGAGGAGCTTGTCGAGGCCAAGAGAGAAGCTGTTCTCAATGGCTGGCAAAGGCTCTTCTTCAACTTCGCTCTCTTCATCTTCTTCCTCCGACGTCGTGTCATCCTCGCCGAGGTTGATGACCACAGGTTCCGTCTGAAAGAACAAGCAACCATAGTTTCGTGCGACCCTGGCACCATGGTGATTCCAAAGCCCGCAAATAGACAACACACTGATCCCACACGGATATCCGAGATCGAGACCAAGACAGGTGGCACGACGCAATGCCACAAGCCATACCACAGCGTGTGCGACAGAGCTTTGCAAACACAAGTGACATGTCATAATGCGACATGCCACATCATAACATATCAGCGCCGTAAAGCTATGCCTAGCCAAATATCAGTGAGCCTGATATACACTCCCGTTGACAAGATGTTGCATTTATATAAATGCCAACCTGTGGACTTTTAAAATTCGTAATAACCCCGCAGACACGACCCCTGGGGAGGCGGAGGGGAGAGGATTTACATTTCATTCTTATTCGCCCTGAGCACGCATCTGTTACAGGATACATATGCATTTTATTAGCAATGATTTACATGCACCTTTAGATGGGGTGCAGCACAGCAACAAACTTGGAAAAGCAGATTGACAAGCAGCATATTGTTTTGAAATGAACAGTGACTTTTGTGGTGAACTTGATATTGTCGATTTTGCCTGCTGTGAGAACTTGTCTGAATAAATTCGCTCAAAAGAAGTACCCAAAGGTGGCCAAGTAGTGAACTCTCATTAACTTTCATGGGTTCAGTCGTAGACTGCAGAGTGAAACTTCCGTGCGAAGATAATTTTTTGCCAAATTTAACACGGCATTTGTGAAATTGTAGAACAAGTGTGAATTCAAAAATTTCACGCCATAAACTTTTCGAAATTTTCTAAAAAGTTAGCAGGTGAGCATCTGGCTATTCAACACAAGTATGCTGCTTTTCATATGAAAAGCGAGGAGCTTCTTTACAAGGAGCTTCCATAACTACAAGGAGCTTCTGGCTTCCTTGCACAATGCAATCCTAAGCCATGTAAAATTGTATATTGCATTTACCATGGCTTAATTGTTTACGTGTTCCCTACCCTGAGTATACTACTACAGTCAAACCTCGATATACCGAACACGGATATATCGAATTATTGCGTATATCGAACACTTTCTATATCACGTGGAAAATAGCATGCATTTTTAATTTTTTATTTCGAACGGGGCCGGATGTAAAATGGATATATCGAACTCCGCCGCCCCAGACCAAGTGCGCTCTGTTGACAGGAGGCGAGCTTTCCCGCAACACTCTCGAAGATAGCGGCGGCGCGATGGGCATTCCAGACTGCTGCGTACGACAGCTCCCACATCGGTTGCGCCGAGGGCGCCATTTGAACGTAGTGGCGTACACACGCGGCATACACACGTGGCGGCTTGGAGCCAGCCACGGCCGGTCGGAGCGCGCGCTTCGCGCGCTTCCATAGAGAAACAAATTTCGCTTCTCTAAAGTGCGCGCTCCCTGGCCGTAAGCCAGCCCGGCCGCCTCAATCACGCGCGCCCGCGCCCCTGCCGTGCGCGCGAGATCGAGGCGGCCGTGGAGCCAGTTGGAGCGCTTTGTCGGTGCTGAGCCACACAGCATGTGCATTGAGGACTTGGTTGGCGGTGACGACAGCACCGGAACAGTGGCGGAGTCAACAGACGTGGAGATCGCGGCAGAAGTGACTGCTGAGCGGCCAAACGAAGACGCTGCCGAGGCTGATCCAGCAAGCGCTGATGTTGCCCCGCTCCCGACTGCAACTGAGGCTGTAGCTGCTTTGGCCGTTGTACGCCGCTACTGCGGCGCAACAGAAGGCGCTGGACCGTCTCTTGTGGACCGTTTGGACTATGTTGAGGACGCCGTGGTCAAGCACGCGGTTGCCAATATGAAGCAGGCTACGCTGCTTCAGTACTTTCAGCGAACGAAATAAATACTTTGTTTGAAGCTTCATGCGAGTATCTATTGCGCCATGATTGGTTCATTGATTGATTTGTGCTAGTTTTTGATGCGTTTTCTACGTGATTTTATATATCGAATTCTGGCTATATCGAACTATTTTGCGATCACCGCGCTGTTCGATATATCGAGGTTCGACTGTATTTTCAGAGTATTATTTATAGAACTTGCTCCTCTTCATGTATTGCATTTACAGGTTTGTTGGAATAGGCTTTGTCTGTACTTTCGAAGACCTCCATATAGCCTTTGGCTACAAGTCCAACGAGTCTGTTTACTCGTTCTGCAATATGGAAATAATTTCTATTCAAATTAAACAACGGAAAACAACGTAGGTGTGGCCGCAAGCTGTGGCTTGGTGTGCTCTTGGTAGTACAACACGTCAAGAGGTCATTCAGCTTTCACCAAGCACAATGCAACTTCACAGGACTCAGACAAAGTATAGAAAATGCAATATAATTGCACGACATTCAATTGCAGCCGACAGAGAGAAGCGTAACGGTGCATCCACTTGGCTACGTCGCTTTTGCAGCGAAACGCACTGCATGCCTCTGGAGCATTGATGTCGTGAGAGCTAACGGTGGTAGCGCTCTTTTGCTCTGCTGTCGCATGTATTGTGCACCTCTTCTCAAGTGCTGACATGGCACCGAGGATAGGTACTCGCGTACGACACTGCATGCCCGGTTTCAATTCCTCATAGGGGCCAACTTTCTAAACACATTTACATGGTTGTTGCATGAGACGAGATGGATGGACCTAAGTGGGGCAGGGCAACCAAAGAAATGATCTCGCATGTTTTACAACTCAGCTTCGCTTTGCAGTATGCTAGCATCCCGGTTAGCTGAGGTGATAGAGCAACTGGCCAAAATAGTCATTGGTCCCGGGTTCAATCCCCAGACCACGACAAATTGTTCATCAACTGTGAAGCTCCCTTTCTGCGAAACCTGTATCAGTTTTTCTTTGCAGCTTTGTGCTACTCTGGTGTGGACGTCCACATAAGACAGAATTTCACAGGAAGGATGGAGGCTTGAGGTGATGAACAGTGGTAGTGTGATGTGGTGAGACGTCCGTGACTTTACATGTGAAAGCGACCAAGCGATGTTAGTGGCAGCGGCGAAACGGCGTGGCCAATATAACAAGGCCGGATGACCAACAAGTGGGACTTCACAACCTCAACTGGCAGTTGACAGCTGGGCTTTATCTAAAATTAAGCTTGTTCATGGTTCAGCCCTTGAATTATCACAAATGGCAATGCAGATTGGATTTAAACCCGTGTAGAACATAGTGTGACGTGACGACGACCAAGCGATGTCACACCAGATGTCACGAACGTCACACCATGTCACAGGTGGAACAAGGAATGTCACGGAAGCCAGCGTTTCGAAAACAGGACTTGTTTTCATCCGGGCAGCAACTGCTTTTCTTAGCAGCGCTTCTAAGTATGCGTAGCTCACTCTATTCTATCTCCAATGGGAGAGGACAGGAAAGAGTCGCGAGTGACGCACATTTCACTTTCGTCTTAACACACCATAATAGCTGACACCTTAATAGCTGTAAAGTACACTTGTCTCAGCATAAAGTGCCGCAGATCCCAGTTCGCAGTGCATACAGCCACCTACCATTTTTGTTTCAACAAATGTGGCATCTGCACCCTTTGGCACTTGTCTCCCCTTGGGTGTGACAAAGATGGCAGGTGAGGTGGTCTTCGGCGGTACACCATTCGGGGAAGCTGTTCTGTTGGTCTCTCTGGCCTCAACCAGTGGCTGCTGCATCAAGGAACAAGGAGATGCAAAGCAGGCATGTTCAGTCTTTGACCCAGCCGTAGCCTTCCACAAAGTGAAACCACTAAGTAAATGAGCTACTTTTACATTACGTTTGTTGACGTAGTTGTTTAGCGCACTGATAGCAGCAGCATCTCATCAATTGAAACTAAGTCAAAAGATCTACTTTTGCATTACTTTGGTTGACACAGTTATATAAAGCACCGATGCACCTTCTAACCAGAAGCAGAAGTACCAAAGCATAAAATGAGAATTGAAATGTAACGATAACGAAACAAGACTGACCAAAATTTCATCATGCTCCATGACAAAATGTATGCAAATTGTGGATTAGAACCCTTTACAGCATCATTAACTTCTTAACTGTCAATGACAAGTCTATTTAATGATGATGAGGATTTCTAATTGCATCCCCTTTGAAACGGGACAGCAACAAATAGACAATTAGCCTGCTCGAGCTTGTAGTCTGGCGTTCTGCCTATCCCCCCTTGATCTTTTTCTCTCTCTCATCTGACAATGTACACCCTCTGGTGCTGATGATGAGTTGACTCGTTATGGACTTTCCACACGTTTGGAACTGTTCAAGACAATCAAGAGCAAAACACCTTTTGCCACTGAAAAGATGTGCTCAAAAAGTCTTTTAACAGCATTTATCTTATATTTTGTTGCTAGGGGGCCAAAAACAGCCTTACATTCTGAATTTGTGCTTGCAAACATTGGGCTTTAGAAATAGCATCGATGTCGCAGGCTTCATGCGTGGCCACAAAGCACCGCGCAAGTTTTCTGTCGGTGACAATCATTCCAGTGACAATGATTTGTTGCTGGACAAGCAAAGTGATGAAGTTTTTGACTCTGAAGGATCATCAAGCCAGATGACGAGCCCGGTAACTTGGCCAGTGGCCACAACTGGGGCCACTTGACCTAAACGATCTGGCTCCTCCATTTCCCAGGTTTGCATTCACCGCGTCGCTTGCATGCTGTGCAGTCAAGGTGCAGTCAAGGGAACGCAACGGGGGCTCGTTTGGGTTATCGCCTGTTAAAAGCATGCACTAGGCTTCCAACAGCACTATGCCTCCTGTGCTGTGAAACAAATAGCTGAAGATGCTTACTGAAATAGGGATGGCAGCAAGAGCTATCAATACGGCATGCAACAGCTCGCAAGGACATTTGCGGGCACCGGAACAGGAAACTGAGTGCATGGCAGCATTTCCCCGCAAGACGCATGTGCAGGTATCGCAGGGAAGCTGCTGGGTGCACAGCTACCGTTTGCAATTGCACGCGCCCTGCGTCTAGTTTTCTAACATGGGATCCAGCAGCCAGGAAACGTATCGTACGAGTGCAGTTTGCCGATGCACTGAACGTTGACGCCTGAATATTGTGTTTTCTGGGAACTTAAGAACCGGTAAAAAAAAAAGGAGAAGTAACTGCATTGAGTGACTTTTTTGTGTTCTCGACTGCAAATGCTGGCACCGAGAAATTGTACGTAATGATCGCATCAACGAGGCTCTACCGTATTACTAAAAAACATTGTCTTTTGCACATATTAACTCTCCGTGGCAAGAGATGAAGGTGAACAAGTTGTTCTAGTTATTCCTTCATGCGGAATGGTGTTTGTACTTTTTGGGGTTGAGCAACAATCAGTACAGCAGCAACTTAAGGACAAGAAAGTGAGAAAAAAAAAAAGAGAGAGGAAGGTGCCTAACCGTGGCAAGAGCAGTGGCATTGTCCAGTGGAGACAAGGGAGTCCGATGGTTACTGCGCTGCTGCTGCTGCTGTTGAGGCAACTGCTGCAGGTGCTGTTGTTGAATCTGTTGAACCTGCTGGTGCTGGGCTTCAGGCGTCTTTGGTTTGCGCCGCCTTTTCTGCAGCACTGCCTGCAGCAGCTGGGCGCGCAGAGCTTCCTCGTCCTCCTCGTCGCTCCCAGCTGCCACTTCTGCAAGAAGACGGACGGATACGGCAGGACACGCATTCACGAGGCATGTACACAGCATTCTCATTGCAAGGCCTGGATCCACCACCCCAGAAGAAGAAGCAACTTATGATAATTTGCATCCGTTAATTTGGAACACCCGTTTGCTCTGCAGCCGTGAAAGCATGCTTGTTTCGTAAATTAGTTGCTAGGTTTCACGTTCTACTGGTTGATTCAAATTTAGCCTCTTTTTATTACACAAACATGTGACCCCATGAACAAACGAAACAAAAATTTGTCTTCCTTTGAGCAGAAACAGAGTGGCTCTGAATTAACAAGTGCCGTTGCCTGCTCTGTGCCTCAGTGCATATAAAGAAATTAACATAAACCATTAATTGCATTGCTAGCATGTAATGCTATCCACATTGCACTCGTGGCACAATGTGCTTTCCTTTTATTTTCTTTTTTCTTTCTGTTTAAGAGGACTTTTCAGCAGCCATGGGGCATCAGAGCTTAATGAGACTTGCTTTTAAGAATTCCACAGCCATGTACTGCAAACTCCTGCACATGAACAGGGATAGCGACAGGATGGCCATAGTACCTAGAGTCGGCGTCTGTGTCCCATCGTCGCTGTCCACTTCCATCTCGACAGATTCGTAGTTGTCGACACTGTGCTGCCCATTTGGAAGCGGAATGCTCTGCATAGAGAAGGCCCCTCCCCCGAGGATTTGTGAAGCAATCATACCACAAATGCGCACATGTCACGGCAAGGACCCCCTTGGCCAGGCTGAATAAGAGACTAAAAGGACAGACCCCTTGCGGTTGTGAACAATCACCCGACTTGTGGTTATTCCAGTCAGAGCTATTTCGCGCATTATGCACATCACGCATACAAAGCGATCAGGTAAACAAATGCATGTAAAGTGACTCAATTCATAAATGTTTCTTAATTACTGAGGCCCTCATCGGTCCTTGTGCAATGCATGGTAGTGCTCAAACCACGCTCCTGGGTGGAGGCCAATATTTACACTGCAGATATGTAGTGTCCTCATGGTCACTTTCACATAAAGTACTCTCTTCCGAGGACGTTTGCTGACCTTCTGAAGGTGAAGTATGTTCATCAACAGCACTGAAATATTCTTTTGATTGACTGAACTCGCGCGGGTTTCATCCATAAAACGCACGTGCAGAAAACCCAGCCACCATCCCACCGCTTATCGCCACAAGTTGAGCGAAAATCGCTTTTAGTGCCACAGAAAAAGTGCCTCCTTTGCATAGAGACATTGTTAAGTGCACTTATTAGTTGAAAAAGCTCCAAAAAAGCTGGCGCTACCAACGCAAATAATTGGCAAATGCGAACACGTGCGCGCGTCAGGCACTTTCCGACATCTCACCGCAACCAACATATTCACGTTGCGGTAGGGGCCCAACACAAAACCAGAAATGATTAAAGACACTAACTTGCCAAGTCATGAATTAGGCTACATTGACAATCAAAGCGTGAAAATCACAATTTGATTTGAAGGTGCTGTAGAATCTCTTGAAAGAAAGTAAAGATGGTAGAAAGGTTCGTTCTGCATTTTCTAGTGTGCCCTTGCAACTACAGAATAGTTAAATTTCGTCTTAGTGCACAGTTTTCGTGTGCTTGTGTTCAAGTGGCATGCAGTGCTATAGCCCTAGTCAGGTGACTAATGTCATCACCTTTCACCTCAGCATCGTGCTCGTCATGCACTCACGCACTGTCAAACAAAAATAAATAAGTAAATAAAAAAAATAGGAAGTGACTCAACAATACACTGACAGGGCAACAGCAGCCTACACAGAAATTATGTAATAGTGCCTCTTCCCGTGCTTGTTTCACGGCATTGTGCAGAATCATTGCACTCCTGAATGTATGGCCGTAGGCTCGTCTCATGTGTTGGATACCTTCTTTTTTTTTCTCTCTTTTGAAATATTGTTGCCTTTTTAAAATTTAGTCTCTGTTTATACATTCTAGGCCAAGGATATCACAATTTCAATTTCAAACAAACGTGCAGGTGTAGGCGACCCCGGCACTGGCATTAGTGAAATTACCAAAACAGTGAGAGCGCAGAAGGCGCACAGCAAAACAGGCAACCTTATGCTACTTGCGCCCCATGGCACGGGACAACCACTGACTAGCACAGCTATGCGCACATAACATGTAAAAAAAGTAAAAAATAGAAATGGGGCACCTCACTTTAGCAACTACACTATTACGACAGGTCCCCTCACAGTAGCGACTGCCAGATAAGCAAATGAACCACTCACGTCTAGAGGCAGTGTGTGTGTCACGACACCGTCGCCGACGGTCACCAGACAAGCCGCACCCGAGAGGCCGGCTCCTGTGGTCGCACCCTTTGCAGCCGCGTCTTCTTCACCCCCATTGGCCTGCGCGTAGGCCGACCGCTTCCGCTTGAGCATGCGCAGGTACTCGCGCTTGATGGCCTTGAAGGCCTCCCAGTTGTCGTAGCACGGGTGGCGCTTCCACTTGTGGTAGGCACGGTCCTTTCGCCGCATCTGCTGCGTCAGCTCCCGGTCGTACCAGGGGTGCCGGTGGCCTCTCTTCAGCTGCCGGGAGCAAGCGAGAGGCAAGGCGGGCCAAGAGTCGGATGACGCGCACGACCAAGAACCGAGACGAGCATAGTAAAACAAAGAGCATCTTCGTAGGTGCGTGCAAGTTAGGGGAAATGCCTGATAAATATTGAAACGACCATAGCAGCTATAATTTATAGTGAGATCCTGCAGCAGACGAAGATAAAAATGAGATATAGGCCTCTTTTGTTGCTGCAGTTGCTCAATTGTAATGGGCACATTCTTCCAGAAATGTTTACTAAAATATTACATGTGTGTTAGATTCGAGTATGAAACAAGAACTACAGTAGTGACATACTATCTTATTTGGCATTTAACATTTCTGTAATCCGATCCTGCAACTGTAAAAGGTACAGTAGGTCCGTCCGCGTTAGAAGTTCATTAGGCTACAGTATACTGTAGACACTATAGTTGGGCTTTCATGGTTTGCAAGTCTTTTAAGAAATATGGTATCTCAAATGTTATGGACGGCGCCAAAGACGAAATTCTCTGGGCGGTTCACAGCGACAAGGTTTCCGACAGGGACGATGAACGATGCTCGGTCTATTGTAGGTCGGATACAGTCATTTATATGTTCTTCAATTCAAGATCAAACTGCCATTAAAGCTGGTACATGAAACTTACCATGAAAAGCTGGTACAGTAAAACCTCGTTAATTCGACCCCTGTTAGCTGGGAAAGTCAGATTCGTCTTCTGGTCTCGGCAGGCCTCTTGGACAAATTTAATGGCGTCGAACTCCTGTTAATTCGGACATATTTGGTTGCACACCAGTTGATTTGGACAAAGCTCAGAGCGTGGGGAGGGCGAAGCGCCACAAATGCGTGATATAAATGAACAAAACCTCATTAATTTAGATTTCATGGGACCCCCCAAAAATGCCACAAACTAACCGAACGTCAAATTATTGAAGGTATCAAGAAAAAAAAATAAACAGAAGCTTACTGCGTCAACATGCTTTTATTTACTGAATGAATCAGCAAAAAATCCTGCTCCTATTTTGCACAAAAGCAGTGCAAAAGCTGAAATTTTCATCATTTTGTTGATTAGGGGTTTGCAGCAGCAAATACCTCGTGACTTCTTTCACAATGCAACCGCGGCGCACATCATCATCTGAGACATGCTTCTCACTACCGCTCTCACATCCCGATTATTTTTTCGCCAGTGTAGCCGGTGCTCATCCCCGACAGCTTTGCAACGAGTCAAGATGAAAATTACCGTTTGCTACAACTGTGGACGAAACCACGGTCACTATGGACGCGATCGTGGATGGCGACTACGCAGTTATGAAGGCACACGGTTGGCGTGTGTACCGAGTCGTAACGAAACTACCGTTTGCTGCAACCGCTGTGGAATAAACCACGGCCGTTATTGACGCAATAATGGATGGTGACTACGCAATCATGAAGGCACGCGTCCAATGCGGTGCTAAATGGCTTTAAAGGCAAGGCACAAACAGGCACGACGCACCTGGTGTCGCTGTTATCCACGCACAATTTTCACTGTTTACTATAGCAATGCAGACTCCACCGCTTAGTCGGACGCCAATGCCGTTCTTGCTCTTTTGCGTCGCACGCTCGCCGAGCTCCAAGAGTTGTCCGAGTTGAGCAATGTGCGGCCAAATACGTCCGAAGTGATGAGAGTTTAATTGCATTAAATAATGCGTACGGCTGCCAGGACCAAAGGACGAGCCCGAATTGTCTGAATTATCCCATTTTCCCAATTAACGAGGGTCAAGTTGTGGGGATGCGCGATTCTCACGCATGCCTTGATATGTTGTTTTCCCGCACGGCTCGCGTGGCCTGGTGCCCGCGGCGTGCGCGAGAGATGGCGCGAGAGATGGCGCGAGTGTTGCGCTGCTAACGCCGCCGACAGGCGGGGTTACTTGGGCGCCGGGAGACAAGGCGCAGGCTCTCTTTCCCGGCGGGTCGGCGAAGAGCGTGGACATTCCGCGCGTGCGGCGACCCATGCTACTGCGAGACCACCTCGCGTGGCCGCATTCGAATGCGCTACCGTTGGCGTGACCGAACACGCGAACAACCAGGCGTTGGGATCCAGCATGGGGCGAACATATTCGCTCGTTTTCCGGTCGCGGTGAGTCGTACTTCTAGATTTGTCGCGCGCCCATCGGCATGTATTGTGGATAGCAACTCGGCTAGCAGGCATTGATCTATGAAAGGTGCAATAAATGCCCTTGTGATTGTTTGCACTACTGTGTTGTCGTTCCTTTGTCCCAAGAGTACGGGAGGAGAACCCCACAAAGTTAACGAGGTTTTACTGTAAAAGCTTAAGATCCGAATACCAGACGATGTTCTGAGGTTGCGGAGGTGTTCACCTTTTCCTCAAACTTTGCAGTGTATAAATTTATGTGGCCGAGCAGACCATAATGATACTCCAATGCAACGGTCCCTGAAATGACAGACCTCACAAATGGTATCAGAAGAGATTCTGCGGGAACCTTCGACAGCTGGATGCTTCTGGAATGGTGTTCGCTTTTTTTTAAAGGAATGATGCCCTTGAAATCTGTTGTAGTGAGGACATTTAGGTAGTATTTGTTGGTTCATTCCGTAATTCCATAGAGAATTAAGCTGTTAACCAGCACACAGGTGCTATGGTAGTAAAGGTGAACAACACATATATCTCAAAGAGCTATACCAGTTTGTGTCCGGTGACCGCCACATCCTGCAACTTGGGGTGCGATCTTGTACGCGTTCCAAAATCGAACGAAGGCAGTCCGTTCATTATGTCATGAAATAGGTGGTCCTTCCATTGCGTTCATCCGACAGCAGACGACACGGAATGATTGGCAGCAGATATCACGTCACAGTTGACGTCATAGCATTCGTCACAGTTGATGTCATAGCGTTCGTCACAGTTGAAATTGACGAATCGTATGCGGCTCGGTGGAACGGACCGCCTCCATTCTATTTTGGAACGCGTACAAGATCGCACCCTTAGTTCTGCTCCTTGCATTCCAGCCTTTGCATTGGCAGTAGAAGTCCAACCTCCAACAACCAACCACTGAAACGGGTGAAACAGCCGAAGAAAGCTGTTTGCTTTTTTAGAGAAAAGTGCCCCAAGAAGATGGCTATACCTGCTGCCTTGCCTGGACTTCCTGTATGGGACGGTCTGCCTCGAGCAAGTCGGATGGCAACACTTCCAGCGGAAGCACTGATGCATTTTCGGCCTCATCCGGAGGAACTGCTGAAAGCAATCAACAGCAGTGTTACCACAACACGGGAAAAAACTTGAAAATTATTCCCCTGCGGTCATATGCTGTGGTCAAAAACACACATTCAGAAGCACATACAAACACGTTGGCGATTCTTTTATTTAACCTTGGTTAATTTGACTTTTCGCGTAATTCAAAAGCACTGGAAAGTCCAGGAGAGAAACCACACACTGTTATGGAAGAAAACCTGGTTTAGTCGGAATGCAAAAGCATGCTGCTTTCAGATCAAATTATTTTTCTTTTCAGTATCCCTCTAACCACTCGGCACAGTTTGGCACAATTTGCTCGGCAATCGGATCACTAGTACCAGTTCATCAAATGCATCCTTTAATCTTAAACGCAAGAAGCAGACATTTTTGTGCTGTCTTGGATCACCAAGAAAGTACTTCATAAAGTCATTAAAAGCCAACGGCGGCTAAATTTCACTAGGGCTAAATTGCTTATAAATAAGTAGTTCATACTACCGAAGCAATCTTAAATTAAGTTAAATTATGGGGTTTTACGTGCCAAAACCACTTTCTGATTATGAGGCACGCCGTAGTGGAGGACTCCGGAAATTTTGACCACCTGGGGTTCTTTAACGTGCACCTAAATCTTAGTACACGGGTGTTTTCGCATTTCGGCCCCATCGAAATGCGGCCGCCGTGGCCGGGATTCGATCCCGCGACCTCGTGCTCAGCAGCCTAACACCATAGCCACTGAGCAACCACGGCGGGTCGAAACAATCTTGGCAAAGCTTCCGGGCTGGTAATTGGGGTCTAAATTTTTATTAACGGCCTCTTAATCGCACCTTGACAATGATACAACACCTGATACAACACAGATTCAAGAACACGGTCTTCGAGATTGTATTTGCCATGATTGTCACCTCCGAGGTCATGCTGGGAAGCGCACCTGTTTTTCAATATTCTGGATTCTGTGGCCGTTTTAGTGAGTGGTAATGGCGGAATTAAAAAATTCTTTTTTTTTCAGTTTTCGCATACACAATGGCCAATAAATGAGCCTTTATGTAATGCATATGCTCATATCTCAAACGTGAAATGTTGCACAAAGGCTGCTCTGTATCTATTCCATCTGAAACTAGGCTTCATGCACGGCCAAAAACATGATGGCAGTTGATCTTCAATATCCCCAGTAGTGAGCAACTTGCAAAGCAAGTTGAAAATACCACTTCAATCAGCAAAATTTCATCAATCTCCCAATGAATACAGTGCCATCACTTTACCTAATAAAGGAAACCAATCAAACAAATTTTTTTAAACCTGGTCATTACCTGCATTCTTTTCCTCTTGTACTTCAGGGGGTTTTGTACTTCTGATTGATTCCAGAGCCTTGCGTCGTAGTTCAATGAGATCAGCATCCTGCAGCAATCACAAGGAAAGAACCCGTTTCCTCCTCCAGTCAACAACACAGAGCCTGAAAGTGCAGGAGCGGCTAGCCACAGTGAATACACGCGCAGTTGAAAAGAAAACACATCGAACACCTCGTCAAAACTACAGGAGTAAAAGTAATATTCCAATTTTGGAGCGTTGCTTGCCAAAACCAAGATCTGATTATTAGGCCCGCTGTATTAATTTTGACCACACAAAGTTTTTTAATGTGCACACAATGCACGTCAGATGAGCTTTTTTTTTTGGTATTCCATCCAAATGTGGCCACTACGGCCGGCCAGGATGGGAAGCAACAGAGTTATCATGACAGTTAAAAATATGCAATAGCAAGTTTATGTATGACTGAATACATCTGCATAGAATGTTAAGGCATTGTTCGGCAGAACTTGGCAAACATGTAAACATAAGGCTAAAGGCGCATTCACACTACCAGTGAAACAACAAGGCCACATGACCAAGTTGGTTGCCGACGGTCGCAAACGGTCACTTTGGGCATGCAGACTTCATTCAGTGAATACACAAGAACTGAAAGTGCTGCAATCCAGACACACCAGCAAACAGAAAAAATAGCAAGAGAGAGAGAAAAAAAAGATTCATGAAAGACAACATTATGAAGACAGCTTCATTTCGTGTTTCTGAGTGTGCCCTACAACTTTTCCAATACAACTCATGCCTTAAAACAAATACAGTAAAATCTAGTCAACTCGACCCTTGTTAATTTGTCAAATCAAATCGCAATAGTCATCAGTGAGAACCGCAAGGCATACAGGAACAAAATGAGTGCCTCCTGCTTTTGTATCATTACGTTTACTGTTGCGCTTAACCCGGTACCATGATGGCCGTGCACCTTCGGAATTGCGTCACTGTCCAATGACTGCATCTATGGTGACTACAGATTCATCTGCGGCGGTTACAGCGAACAGTAATTTCATTTGAATTCAGAGCAAGGGGGTGCATGACGCCACAAACACTGCGGCAGCTGCCAATGATACTGTGGCCCGCACGCTGGCATCAAGTCGGCCGGCTAAATTGCAATGGACGATCTGTTGCCAGCCATGCCACTGATGGAAAAATAATTGGGATGTGCGCGACGTAGCGAAAAGAACGTCCAACTCGGATGACATGGATCTTGCATCACAGCCGCACTGTGAAGGAAGTTGCGAGGCCTTTGCTGCTGCGAGCGCTTATTAATTATTAGTTGACAGGAACTGCAGCCGCTGCGCCGATTTTGTGCAATCGATAAATGAGGGTTGCGGATTTCTTGTCACGCTTACATAATTACGACGAAGGCGCCAAATAAAACGACAGACGACGACACGGGACAACCACGTAGGTGCCTACATGGTTGTCCCATGTCGTGTTCCTTCGTCTGTTGTTTTATTTGACGCCTTCGTCGTAAACATGTATAACCAACATGCCCACCAGCACGTGCTCAGTGACATTTACGCGGTAAGCATTTGTTTGTTTTGTTAATATGTTCACTGATTCGACGTTAGGTGAAATTTGACATTTCTTCCCAGTTGCATGAAATCCACTGTAGTAAGGTGTTTCTCTATATTAAACACCTGCATAATTGAATTTACTGGTTTAGCTAATATTGCAGTACCTCAATAATTTATTGGAGCAACTCAAGAACTACAAACAATATGCTATTGGTCTCATTCACCTAATAGTTGAACCTCAATTTAAGGAACTTCAATATAACGAAATCCTCAATATAACAAAGCGTTTAACTTTGCTTAACCTCTTGTCATAGAACACCGCACATCTCAATATAACGGAGTGTGTTTGCATGTGATTTCAACATAACGAAATTTCACTGCCGCCTTAAACTAATACCAAGACAATAGACTGAAACTTCCGTGGACGCATATGGTCAAAGGATTGAATTACAAGCGGCTATTCGCAAACGCACCTCTCAAATCAAACACTGCGTGACGATAGCAACCGCCGAAGTGGAGCCACATCATGTTCCATATAAAGTCCAACTGCGATAATATTCTATAGCGCTCCGCGCACTGAGTGCTTTAGGTACGAATGAAATCGTGTGAGGGTGAGAGAAGAAAGTTGGTGGATTCACGCGTGCCACCTTCACGCGTGAGAGAAGGAAAACAGGGGAGGGGAGCGAGCTCGCAATTTCTGGCACGCGTCTCGGTCGTGGCTATATACGCCACCGTCAGAGGTCATCTGAGGTAATCTAAGGTCAGAGGTAATGCTTCAGAGATAATCTGCTGCTCGAGCAAAGAGTGGGCTTGCCCAGACAGCGTGGCAACATGTAAGCTGTTTCCCCCACGTTTGGTATGGGAGGTTGCATCATCTCGAGTTTCAGTGACCCGTTGGAGCGAGAGGCAGACGAAGCATTCGCCCTATGCTTTTGACGCTTTTCGTAATAGCATCATTCCAGTGCATGCAATGCTATCAGCAGTTTGGGTGGATTGTGCACAAAAGTGCGGCTGGCTTCACTTAATTCTTACCGCTGATGTGAAGATATTGTTGACGTGGCATGAAACCAAATCATTCGTCCCAAATTCCACCCTCCCAAACTTGCAAATTTATCAAGAGGAATTGCTTTCTCATTCAAATTTGCTTTTGTTCAACTGCCCGATAATTCAGAAGATTCTGCGGCCCCTTTCAGTGTAAAAAAAAATTGATCGGTGACTGTACTACTTATATGCGCAAAAAGTCAAATTCCAATACAACGAAACAAATTGCCGATTTTACCTACTTCGGTATATCGAGATTTAAACGTATTTACCACTTTTCTTTAAAAGTTCGGTTGAGGTCATGCGAAACACAAATAATTTTGAATGGGCAACGATTCTCACAGCAGTTTTTTGTCTCACAGGGTCAGTCACCTAAGAGTTGGTTGGTTGATTGGGTTTATGTCCCAAACCAACACATGGGCTATGAAAGACACAGTAGTGGATCGTTCAATCGTCACAGGAAGTCAGCTGATCAGCCAAGCCAAGCCAGATGGCTGAGACTGGTCATCTGAGCATCGAACACTTGCCTCCCCATCGCTGACATCACTGGCCTGAGGAAGAAGCGGAGGGGGCGTCGAAGGAAGCGGAGGGACCGGCAAAGAGCGGCACTCGATGTTTCCATCACAGATGACTGGAATGGCAGACAGCGGTGGAACTTGCTCTTTTCCATCTTCGTTGAGCACTTCTTTTGGCTTGTCTTCGGACAGGCTCTGCCCGAGAGCAAGAACAAAAAATTCAAAGCAGGTTAACCACCCACCACATAGTCAACCAATCAAAGGAACAGGTCATAACGTGCATCTGCAGCACATACGATTGTTCTGGGAACCAGTAACCTATTTTCTGCTCCTTCACAAATGAATGTGCACGGTGATAGTGTGGTATCCTTTTGCTCAGTTTTCTATGCGATCTCGCAAACCATTCCCTGTTCCTCACGCTTCCTTCATAGATTTTGTGAAAATATTCTGATGGAACTGAGAAAAGCATTACATTTGAATCCGGACATATTGAACCCACATATAACGAATTATTGTGTATAATGAACATCAGCAATATCCCCGTGAAAATTTTTGAATAAAATTTTGATTGTATATATCAAATTACCTATGTAACAAACTCTTTTATGACCCCCTTCAGATTCAATATATCCGGGCTTGACTGCAGTTACCTGCAGCATTGAGAAGGCCATTCATCTTAGGTACTACCTCTTAGAGAGTTGCTAAGAAGGGTACCACAATCTATAGGATGTACAAGACGAGTTTCTATTCAAAATAATGACATATTGACAACTTTTCTTTAAAATTGATAGAGAGCTTCATTATTTCTATTGAGGGACCAGATATTTAGCGGCAGCCAGGGAAATGCTACAGATATTTCCATGTACATAACTGATATAAAAGCTGTGGTATGTTTAGCCAGAAGCTCGGCCCATGGCAAATAAGGCACGATACCTTTCAGTCCACTATTTTTAACAGTCCCTGCTGTAACCAGGCACCTGCTTAGTCTGGGTAAGGTAAATATTTGAGGATTGGTGCTGTACGGCGGTGAAAACAAATTCAAAATTGTTATGGCCATACATGTACGGCAGCAAAAACAAATTCCCCATTGTCAAGACCATACATGTACAATGATGACTGACCGTTTGAAAATATGCGCATTTAAGGAACAAAGCACCACGTATGAAATTGCTCTGGATGTGCTATAACCTTCCGTGACTTCTAGGGATTATGGAACCTAGTTTAGCCCGATAATATTTGATTATTGCAAGTTTTTCACTTGTTTTGTTTTCAGGAAAGGCGCGAACAACTGAGCTTGCTTGCAGACAGTCACATGGCATGCCTCACACTATGGCCGAAAGTCCCTGGGGCAGTAATCTCTAACAATCTCTCATTTTCCATTCTTCTAGCTTTTCGTCACTGGTTCGGGCGTGAATCACAGGCCACCGCATTGTTATCTTTGCTGGGATGGCACCCTTGGCGCAACGAATGATAAACATGGAAAATGAAATGGAATGTTTCAAAATGCTAGACCTTATGGTGTCAAACCTATTTGAAACGTAAAAATAAGTTGTATAGATATTACCAGATTTGTAAAAAAATTCATTATGGGAGAGTATCCATGCGTTCAACAACAAGCCAAGTAAAAAACTGCACACATTACAAAAATTTGTCGCTTTAATTTCGCCTGTAAAATTATTTGCTTGTTTTTTTTTCTCAGAATAAGTTGTTCTGAAGAATTTAAACCTGCCATCAAAAATGTGACTTTGAAAGGGTTAATAATTGTCGTGACTTGTCAAGAATGGTTTAGGACAAAATTACACATCGGTAACCATCACTGCTTCCTTGAGACAAACAAGAGCATCGTTTACACAGCCCCAGCATCTCTCTGAAGGGTGTATGGTCGGGGAGAATGAAGTAAAAGGGGCTGCAAAGATTACCATGGCATCCTTATACCATGGCCAATTAACTTCTTTTATGTTCAGCTAAGACGCATAAACTAGACTCAGTGACTCGAATTACCTTTCGAGCTTTTCTGCACTTCGGCTTGTGGGTCTTTTTTCTGCGTTCGCTCGCCTTGGAAGACTTTTCATGGGTCGTCGTACTCGTTGAGTGGTGCTCTTCTATACTCTGAAGTCACACAGAAAATAAAAGAAAGAGAAAATGTACTTCTGTGAACAGGACATGCATGAATGTTTCTGCACAAAGATTTTAATGGGATAGACCCAGAGTAGCTCAAGTTCAATGACATGTAAATGGCGACAAGGGAAGAATGAGGCTATCATGGCAGCTGCTTGAAAAACGGCGGCAATCAGCACATTTACCAGAACTCCCGACTATAACCACTTGACAACTTGAGACCATCTCACTACAACCACCTCCAAATAAGTACAACCAAGGAGGCACTGCAACGCTCACATCCTTATGCTGAGAGCACCACCAAACTTAGTGATAAGCGAGCTGACAAAGTTGGCAATAGATTCGCATCGCATATCACTTGACTAATGACTTAGTACAGCAAATGCCTGTGCTTAATCACTGGTCTAAAAGGCCAACTTGCCCGAAATGCTGCTCTCATTAAGGTCTAAACGTGATGTTACACACACGGATGAAGACCAACCACTCTCTTAAGCCTGTAACCTATACCTAAATGCAATGCCGACATGCAAATGTAGGCCCTTCCTAAAGAAACACGTGCAAGCCGAGTCAGACACTACACCACTGAAACTAGATGTTCCCATATCGTTGTTACCATGTCAACATCTTTGCTATGTAGCAGAATGCCACACACCCATTAGCGACACCTGGTGATGAGGTTTTAAACCAAAACACACAGACATTCTACCGCATATTATTTATCTGCTAGTATACAATGTTTGACAGCAGCATAGACAAAAAGCTGCTACCTAGGCACATCTATTGGTCACACAAGCTTGTCTCCTTGCAAATGTATTCTCATGTGCAAAAGTAACGAACCCGTTCTCTGCTAGTGACCTAAATTTTTTGCGTCAGCTAGCGATGGTGTCTTTGTTTCTACTTGAGGATTTCCTTAATGTGTATAACTATACATTAAAGAATAATTAATGGTGGCTATTCCATCAGGTGATGGTTAATCATGGTTTGAAAAATTTTGGCAGTTTTGCCTGAACGGCACAGCATTGACAGCAATACAAAAAATTAGCATTGAGCTCAAACTCTTCGGACGGTGGACAAACTTATATGCAGGTGTGACATGTTGGCACAATGCAGCACATAACGCAACTGCTGCTGGCCAGAAGGAACAGCCCCGTGACAGCCACCAGGCCTGCCACAATGCTGGAAAGATTAGGAGTGCAACTACTGGCATTGCATTCATCGCATCTCGGTGGTGCACCGCATGAGACTGACGAGAAACCATCCGCGCTAGTCAGCACCCAGTGAAGTATATTAGATAACGTTAGCTTGACAATTACTGTCCGTTCCAGTCAGACCATGAAGCAGGCACCCACAGCTGCTTAGCAAGGACGCTAGTGTGCTTGTAGTAGACGTGCTCGCGATGCTCACGAGAGTAGTGAAAGGCGGAATAATGTCCTGGCTCTGCCATCAAGCCGACTGAGCAGAGCCGTTGATGGTATGAACATTTCACTTAAGTCGTTCTTGTAGCTAAACGCACTTCCCATTTCGTCAAGCCCTCTAACCCTCCCCATGTGTTCGATGCATGCCCGATCGGTGGCTGGACAGCACAACAATGACAATGATGAGAATGTACCTTGAGCATCTGCACAATTGCCCGAGCAATAAAAGGAACGAGGGTCTGTTAGTTTTGCATGTGTCAGAACAGCCATTCCGAAAAAAAAAATGCAGGTGAAACCAAAAACAGGAGCAGAAAAATTCTGCTGGAATCACGCTTCTGTTCACAAACGCACGAACAGTGAAACTGCTGGACTATTTACTCTTCAGTCCACACAGGCGGGAGACCCAGCCAGGGTAATCAATTACACTGACCCAGAAAGCTCATTTGCACACCGACACACAGCACACTAGCGTCTTGTGGCAACATTTTAGGTGCACCCCTTAGGAACAGCCTCTTCTATGGTGCATAAAGGGAAAGGCGCAGCATTCCCACTATCTGAGCACTTATCAAGTACCATTGTTGTCCTTCAAGTACTTCAGTTGTCCTTTAGATGCACTCATCTTTTGTCTGGATGACTGTGCTTGTTCACCCCTAGCGTCAATGCAGCAACGTTCCACCAGCTAGCCTAGCCATTAATACTATTCATCAACCCACTTTAGTTAAGGCGTGAACTCGTAAGATGCCACCAACCTCTTACAGCTACACCAGACATCGCACAATGAGTGCAAGTCAAGGAACAATTCTACTGGCAGTTAAAGCATGGTTTTGTTAACCATCTAAACCCTACTTTCGTCTATAACTCAGTTGTGCACTAGGCATACGTGGCACAACAACAGAGACCTAGGGCAAGTGGTGTATGTTCACAATACAATACGTGGTACAATTTATAAAATACAGCACATGGTAGCTGAAGCCACATTTTCAAGCATTGATCATGGCCCATTCCTATGACAATTACATTCTCAGAGGATAGCCTTTTCTTCCCTCGCAGTGTGTACAAGTGCCAGTGAGTATCTGGAGTAAATCTTTAACAAAATTTACTGCTACAGAAAGACAAACCCACCGGGAGGGTCGCACTGAAACATGAGTCGAAACTGTTTTACCATGAGCTATGGCTGCCACAACAAAATGGGAAACTGTGCAACTGGAAAGACTGCTATAAAGAATTCACTGCAATCCATCATGAATGACACAGGCACTAATAATTATGTGTAATCAAAAATGACAGCCAACACTTAAACGAGTATTAGCAAACTCAAGCTTACATGCTTGTTGAGATCTTCAAGCTGGTGCTGTATGTTCCTGTACTGGGCGAGCAAATCTTCATACGACGGCTCATTGCTGCTCACATTCTGCAGGAACTTGGGTTGAGATTCTGGACGTTCGTGCTCGTTAAGGAACTTCAAAAAATTTTAAATTCCGGGGCCTTACATGCCAAAACCATGCTGTGATCACGAGACACACTGGCTGCATTTTAGCCCTGACGAAAATGCAGCGGCCGAAGCCGGAATCGAACCCAGGACCTCATGCTGAGCAGCGCCAACACCATAGTGACCAAGTTACAGTGGTGGGTGAACATCAAGAATGTGATCACAGATTGCGCAGTGCAACTGTTCACAGCGCTTCCCAATTACACACAAGTACAAATATTCCAAGCTTGCCATCCTAAAATACCAAGCTGCTGTACCTGATGTAAATCAACAGTAGCTCTTTTAAAGTGCACAAGTGGTTCAAGAGTACCCATCCTTGTAAAATGTTGCCTGGCCTTCATTTTTCTTGGCTAATAAACAATCTTTTTCTACCATGAAATGAGTTCCAGTTAAGACTGTTCCAAACTGCAAGAGAGATGCCTTGGGATAACTTGACCGGAACTTGGTGGCACATTTTGGGAATGGACATCTCAAAAGTGGGTGCTAATGTCAGCATTCATGTTAAGCCGATATGACTTCGCTACTGCTCAGCTTTGATTGGGCAAATGCAACACGTGCCCTAAAGCGAACAGTTAAGTAGTAAATCAGCGAATATTTTATCAGCAACATGGACATGACAATGTTGTATGCAAGGAAGTTCTGCCTTACCCAGATATCTACCTGAAAAGGCAGGATAGTGCTACCTGTTCCTGGCAATTCTTTATAAACCTGTACGAATTAAAAGAATCAAATTTGGTAGAGACGCTTAAGACTGCTTACGTGTGGGAAGGCGAAAGCGTTATACCATTTTTACAGAACTCGGGATGCCATGAATGCGCTCATGTTATACACTCCTGACGTGGAGCCACTTCCTACCCATTAGCTGCACCACCACACGCCCTGTGATGCATGCACTAGGCTACGCCTTTAGTGAGCCAGAAGGTTGTGACACGCACTAGGCACACATTTAGACAAACAGAACTGTGAAGCCACTGTGGCATCAGGGGGAAGTGTGCTTGTCTCACACCCTCGAGAGCCCAGGTTCGATTCCCAGCCAAACAGAAACCTACAGAATTTTCAAAGCCATTAATTTACTCTGTTTGCAGGAACCTCCCGGAGAAATCTGACATCAATCTGAGCATTTTCTCTGAGCAATCTCAGCAACCGATTACAACAGATCTTCGCATAATGGGGCATATAATGTTTTCACATTAAAGAAACAGAAAATGGAAAAGGAGGTAGAAGCACTGGCTGTATTGCCCTCTAGGTACCCCTTTTCTAGTGCAGAAAGGAAAAAAAATATTTGATGCGAAAGATATCCACTGAATGTTTACTAAATGCTTCATCCTCTACAGCAAAATTTGGTCCTCTTGCTGTTTTCGAAAGACAACAAATACTCAGAAGAGCCCGCACGAAAAACTTCCACTATACTCTGTTTCATACTCAACAGGCAACACCATGGAAGCTACGCAAGTGTGGTCACAGAAGTCTCACTTCATTAATTTGACAGTGTAGTGTGCTTCCTACGGAATAACAAGTTCCCATACTACGACTTGTGGACGTAAGATTATGTCGAATCACACACTATGTGTGCCTTCTTGAGCTTCTAGTGTGTGACATACTAGGTCTTAGTCGCAAGGCAAAGAGTGTACTGTAGCCGCCGTTATGGAGGCGTGTCCCTATGCATATCTGGTGGAAAAATAGGTTCAGATCTGTGACACAGCCTACAAAATAATTATGCCTTATTCTGCGACATAAAAGTATGAAAATGTTGCATCAAATTACATTACGCATACGTATTATACCATTCTCTCGTATGTGACAAACTACTTTTTGGTGACGAAATGAGCAGAGAGGTCTGTCTAGCCTTTGTATCGTTGCCTATTATGTATGACATGGAGTACAGTAGCATGACATACATGCTGGACGAACCATATCCCGGCACACTTTCTGCGCATGCGTAGCCTGTTTCTGTGCAAAGCATCACGGATTGCGATGCCATCACTACCGAGGGCCCTCTACTCCACCATGGAGTAGAGGTGCCACGGTATGCGTTTGTGAACAAAAGCTGGATTGGTGCACTACCGCAGGGTCCCCCCCCTTCCACCTGCCATCGTGCGCACAGTCAGCGGAGTGAAATTGGTGCAGGTAATGGAACGTGTTAGACCGTACAGACTGTAGCGGCAATCACAGACCAACCCTTGCATCTGCAGCCAGACACTTTACGTAGCTTTTTCTTTTATGCAGCCTCAAGAAAAAATTCGGTTGTGATGTGGGTACATTAGCAAGCTTCACGTTGGCCTATTCACTGCGAAGCTATCTGCATGATTGAGCTTATCGTGGCCATTATGGCACCTATTGATGGGATAAGTGTATAGAATACTGTAGTGAGCTGCATGGTTATGCTGGGTTGTCTGGTGCAAAAGCAAATTGGGCCATCTTGGCACCCATTACAAAATGTGCAAGCACTTTGAGCTCAAAATTGTTCTAATCTTCAATTAAAATTCAATGCACATACATGGTATTGCTTAAAGGTTCAGTTGGTTTGGTGTGCTTGTCCAAAGCTGATTCAAAACCTTTATCAAGCAACGCGGTTGGAGGGGAAATGTGCTGAATAATGTAAATACAGATAAAAAGAAAACACTAACACAAGTGACAGTGTACAGAGTGCACACCTCTGAAGCTACTACGTCTAGTTGTGAAACAGCAAGCTAATAACTGTAGCAAAGACTATTTGTGGATATGCTGAGCTTGCTGTCCTTAACTTAATCCCTTAACATATTATATTCAAGATAGAAAAAAAAATCTGCGTCTACAACCTGTAGCAAGAAAGAGCCAACGTATCAGGTTTTCGGTTGGACAGTGGACATAAACTAAATGGCGAGGATGTTGTGAGTCACAGTGCACAGACATATGTTTTTAACTTGGGTGCTATCGAAAGTGGACGGGTATTGTAGAGTGACGCGCATTCCCGACAGCTGAGAGTTATGAAAACAATGGCGGACGGCGACGATATAAGGAAATTTAACGCAAGCAAAACAACTGCACGTGGCATAAGCGTGGCACAGACACCGTCTGCAACGACGTGGCAATACGCCCTCGGCGTGTGACCATTACGCGCAAGGAGAAAAACAACAAGGTCACATGGCAGCGGACGTCAGCGACTATGGGTGCCAATGAGAAACAATGGTCGTACTTGGGATTAAAAATAAAAAAAAGAAGGTGAAGTCGTTTTGGGCTTGCCGCGAATGAAGTGAAACATCGTCGGTATTCTCGTGACGTATCGTAGCACTAAAAACCACTACACCTGAAGCCTTTGAATTTAGCAGGGTGGCGCTTCCTCATGAAGAGACCCTTGCGTAAGCGAGACAGGTACGTAAGTGACTGAACAGTCGCCAACAAACGCAGGATACGGCTTTTCCTCGCACTCCCAGAGTGCGACGAGGGCGGGGGCGGGCTCCGGTCGGGTCGCGACCGCTGCGAAGTCGGCGGCGGTGGCGGGAAGCGGCCGTGGGAAGACGAGTTCTCGATCTCCCGACTCGAGTGCCCCGAGGAAGACCTGCGGAACCACGAGTAGTGGTCGAGGTGCGACGTCGTCGACGACCTGCGCGCCCCGCCCCGATCGTCGTTGCTGGCACCGCTAGTCCTCGAGTCGTGCGGCGACACGAAAGACGGAAGAGAAACACAGCCGCGACTCGCGGGCGGTCGGCACTGAACCGCCGAGCGCAATGTAACGCCGCTGCTGCTAGGAGGAGGTCGCGAGTGGCCCCCACTGCCGCGGTCGTGGTGACCGCTCCCGCTCGGCGGGTTGAAGACGGACAGGGGCTTCTTGTAGTAGCGGGGCGCGGAGGAAGAATTGTTGACTCGGTGCCGACACTTGTGCGGATGGGGCAGCAGTCCACGCGACGACGACTCGCCAATACCGAACGGTTTCGCCGGAGGCCTAGGCACCAAGGCGGTCCTCGCATCGTAGTCGCCCAACTCCTCGGCGTCGTCGCTTATTTCGCCTTCCTCGAGCTCGCAGATCGGCGAAGGGGAAGTCATGGTAGCTCCGTGAGCTCGGGGGCAACGGGGCCCCGAAGATAGCGCGTATTAAAACCCGAGGTAGCACCTGCGATCGCAAGAGACCAGCGCAGGCGCCGCCATTGTTGCGGATTGCAGCGCGTTTTCGAGTTTCTGATGCCAGGCGGCGCCACCGTTTTCCACGGGCGCACGATTTGCACGCGCCGCGCGCTTCGCGTGCCGAAGGTCATCGTCATCACCGTCGGCGGCGCAAGTTGGCGGGCTGTTTGGAAGTACACGAAACTCTCCCATGTGCGACCGTTCATAGTGCTCATCTCCAGTGCACGTAGTAATCTATCTATCTATCTATCTATCTATCTATCTATCTATCTATCTATCTATCTATCTATCTATCTATCTATCTATCTATCTATCTATCTATCTATCTATCTATCTATCTATCTATCTATAGAGTTTCTCACTATAACACCTAGAGGGTAATCTGGCGCCACCGTCTATGGGAGTTTCTTAAGAGGAAGCTTTAGCTCGGGTGCTCCTATCTAAATACATGTAAAAGGAGAATTCGTTTTTCTAGGCAACCACTGCACCAAATTTGACAGGGTTTGCTGCATTTAAAAGAAAAACTTAAAATCTAGTGACTGTTGGTTTCGAATTTTCGATTTATGTCGTCAATTTTTTATAATAATTTGGCAAAAATCGCAAATTTTCAGAAAACGTAACTATCAAGTTTACAACTCCGTAACTCAGCAAGAAAAAATGATATCGCAATTCTGTGAATTGTACCTGATAGCACATCTAAAGCGGACAAAATTGATATGTTACACATGAACCTCGAAAAATGGCAAAATGTGTAATTATAACTTTTGAAGAACCCTCGTAAACAACGTAACAAATTCACGTAAGATGTAAACTGACATAACAAATTTGTCCGCTTTGAATGGTCTAATGGATGCCGTTTACAGAATCGCGATATCTGTTCTTGATGCAGAGCTATTAGTTTGTAAACTTCGTGCTTCTATTTTTTTCAAACGTCTGAATTTTTGAAAATCCTTTTAACAAAATTCAAGCCCTAAATCAAAATTCCACTTCCAACAGTCACTAGAATTTAACTTTTTCTCTCAAATGCAACAAATTTCATTAAAATCGGTCCAGGGGTTATCTCAGAAAAACGTTTTTGCGTTTTTACATGTATTTGAATAGGCCGCGTCGGAGTTGGGCCCGAGCTAAAGCTTCCTCTTAAGGGGGCACCGTGCCGTCATGGGAATGACGGCATATGTGTCTGCGAGGATCGTGTTGGCTAGTGTTGTAAGAGGCTTCGTCTAAAACGTGGATATGGCTACGCGAATATCGCATTCTCAAAGTAAAATCTTCATAAAATGTTTCCGTTCACGCATATTACATCTTTACTCACCCACAATGCATGACCAAGGGAAGAAAAGCAAGAACAGACGACCAACTGTTTCAAAGCGAGCGCGAACCTTGTCGTCTGTCCTCCAACTTTAGCGGCCCGCTCATACTTTTTACGTAACATGTAGTCGTACACGCAATAACAAGTTCTCATAGTTAAAGAAAACATGTTTTCGCGTAATAATAAAGCTAAAACAGCTTTTTGCGTGCTGTTCTAGTAGAAAATGAATCATTCTGACAGACGGAACGGTACTTGCCAAGCGCGTCTTCAAGGTGTCCTGTGTCTACGAGAACGATGCCAATCCGAATCCACAATATACCGGCATTCCCATGCACACCACAGCGCAGCAGCGCCAGATTTCCCTCTAGGTAATGTAGTGAGAAACTCTATCTATATCTATCTATCTATCTATCTATCTATCTATCTATCTATCTATCTATCTATCTATCTATCTATCTATCTATCTATCTATCTATCTTTTCTTTGTTTTTCTATTCCCTCTTTATTTCACTTCCAGTGTAGGGTAGCAAACAGGACAATCGCCTGGTTGATCTCCATGCCATTTTTCTTCTTGATCGCTCTCTTTCCGTGACAGTAGACAAAGAAAAATAAAGGAAGGCGAAAGAAGATCCCTTTAGGTGGAAATGTTTTACTCAATGTGCGTCCATGCGATATCGTTTCAATGACAACTTTGACGATCCGGAGACCGGCAAACAGTGGCGTAGCCAGGTCGTCTGGCACCCGGGGCCCATAGGTATTCTCCCCCCCCGAGTGTAGCCGGCGGAAAGAGGGGTGTCTTCAGACGTATATGACACCCCCCCCCCCCTACTGGCCCCTTGCACCCGGGGCCCACGGCCCCCCGGCCCCCCCTGTTGCTACGCCACTGCCGGCAAACCACAAGCGATCTGATGTCTCTCTCTCTCTGCCGCGCGACTGGCCGCTTGAGGCACTCTCCGTGTATTCGCGGGCTTCTTTCACGCTCGTTAACGACCCATTTATGCAGCACGTATTGAGCCAAAGAAAGCTGCATCGGAAGTTTTCCATGCTGCTCTACAATTTTTCATTGACACTTTTCATCTAATTATAATATAATAAAAGATCATTAATAATTAAATCTAATTGTGTAATTAGGCGGAATGTAAAAAAATAATCTGAGTATCTCCAAGCGACGGCAAACAACATTACCTTGGTTGTCTCCAGCTACGTGGCATATCCATATATTTAAATCTTGGTGCAGGACAGTTGGAACACACACGTATATAGATTTTTCACGGTTTACTGAGAATGGAAGCTTTCATTGCGAGAGGTTGTCTTGTCGCACCCTATAGGCACACCCGACAACAGGCAACGCAGCTAGACTTCTTCTATTGAGTCTGCACTCCCTCTTGATCCGATCGTCCCCGTGTTCAGCATCGTGGCTCGATGCAGCATCGGTGCAGCGAGCCACGATGCAGCGAGCATCGTGCCGAGGCGCGGCGTATAACAGTCACTGCACAAATACAGGTTGTACACGTCACTCGGAGAGATAATGCTTCACGCGCACCACGTGGACCGTTTCGGGCACAGGTCACAACAAGGCCACGTGACCGTCATACGGTCCGAAGCACCGCCGTAGAAGCTTCTCAGAGAGGCCACGTCCTCTAATAGGTGTCCGTACCTAAACTCTGTCGCCGGGTTGATAAACGAGAGATCTGTGTCTGAGGTTATACCGACGGGCGTTGCTGTCTTGCTGGCTGGTTATTTCGAACACGCCCGAGCTGCCGGGCTTCCTCGGCGCGCTGGGTAAAAATCGGCGGCGTCAGCCTCTGTATCGCTGCAATCATGGGTCAGCATAGCGTCGAGCATGGTCGTTGCTTGTCGACCGTGGAGTATAGCGGACGGCGTCATTCTCGTAGTTTTCTGGCGTGCCGTATTATATGCAAACGTGACATACGGCAGAATTTTGTCCCAATTCTCGTGCTCCGCGTCGAATTACGTACGTATACATAGCATGTCAGCGCAGTGACGAAGCTATAGGTATTCTGGCATCCGGAGCTCGTAGGTCTTCTGTCAGCCCCGGGTGTAGTCAGGAAGGCGAGGATACCAAAAATTTCCGGGGAGTAGGGGTGGCGGGGGGCCGGGGGGGGGGGTGATGTTTCAGCACCAGCACAGCCGCCTCGGATACCTCCTCTACCCACATAAATGCGATGTCTTCTCTAGTTAGACTGCTGAGCGAAGAGGCAGTGCCCTCAAAACTCTCGATAAAACGCCGGTAATAGGCGCAGAGGCCCAGGAAGCGTCGCGCGGCCTTCGTTGGCCTTGCAAACTTAGCGACGGCAACATTCTTTTTTTTTTTTCAGAGTCCACTCTAGCACCGTCATAACTGACCACATTGCTCAAGAACTGAAGTTCTTCGAAGACAAAGTGGCATCTCTCTGCTTTCAAAGTGAGTCCAGCGGATCGTATGGCTTGAAGAACGGATAGGGGCCGTTCAAGATGTTGCTGGAATGTGGCCGAAAAAACAATTACATCGTCCAAGTATACCAAGCAAGTCTTCCATTTAAGGCCGGACAGGACGTTATTCGTTAGTCTCTGAAACGGCGCCGGGGTTGAGCTCAAACCGAAGGGCAGAACCTTGAATTCGTACAGACCCTCTGGAGTCACGAAAGCAGCCTTCTCTCGATCCCGCACATCCCCTTCGATTTGCCAGTACCCACTTTTTAGATCCATCGATGAGAAGAAACGCGCATGCCGTACCCTGTCGGGAGGATGATCTATGCGCGACAGCGGATAGACGTCGTTCTTTGTAACACGGTTTAGCTCGCGATAATCAATACAAAACCGCAAGCTACTATCCTTCTTTTTTACGAGCACCACTGGCACTGCCCAAGGGCTTTTTGACGGCATGGATTACATCATCCTCTAGCGTTTTCGGGACCAGCTGTTGTACTGCCTCGCGTTCTTTCTGATCGATCCATTCGACAAAATCCGTGCCCTGTGGCTCGAGCCACAAGGCACGGATTTTGTCGAATGGGTCCTGCGGTCTCCTCCGTGATTATAAGATGCTTTGTAGTCAGCGGCGCTTGACCAACTCGAGACGTTGAGGAGAAACAATCCTTAAATTGGTCAAGCAGTTTAAAAGGCTTTTGTCTGTCTTTCGGCGTTAAGCTTAAACCAACGTCGACGACGGCTACATGTCGTGCCGTATAAGCCATTGCTTCCTCTCTGAGCAGCAAAACAGTGTCGAGTATTGTCGATTTCGTCAAGGTATGCTACCGGGGTGCCTTTTTCTGATGTGCCGGCGTTCGCTGATGAAATCTGTCAGCAGCACGTCAGTACGTCCCCCTGTTAAGCTGACCGTGCCTCGAGCAGTGGCAATATATATTGACGCAGCAGAGTACCTTATTTGTTCGGCTACTCCGTCTTCGTTGAACTGGGCATCGCAAACAGCCGGAACAAGACTGCATGTTAGGGGCGGTATAAGGACATCGCCGTCGGCAACACGTAAAGATCTGCGCTGTGGTTCCGCGCCATGGGTCGTTGTGTCTTTAATAATGGAAAAAAGTGACCCCTCGGTCACGTGTGTTAACCACAGCGTCATATTCCGGAAGGTAGTCTATGCCTAGTATGAGCTGTTTGCAAAACTGTTCTAATATGACGAAGGTGGCGACGAAAGCTATATTCTCGATCGCGATCGAGTCTTGCCGTATACATTTGCGCGTAGGCGTCATCAGCTGACCTCCGGCATGTCGAAAGGAAGGGCCCATCCTTCGCGTTTTACCACAGGCGGGAGGTCCCGCCTGTGTTTTCTGACCTTGGGACTTCTTTATGCATATTTACCTGTACCACTAATAAAGATTGACTGATTGATTGAAAAAAAAAAGACTTTCTTAGTTCTATCTGCCAAGAGCTCGCTCATTATAGAAGTGTCAACACCAGTGCCAACTAAGGCCATTACTTCGTGTCCATCAACGATTAAAGGGAGGTCGGCTCTCACAATTTTGTCCGCGTTCTGCTCTGATAGGTCGTCGGTATGCTGCGCTCTTGACAATACTGGGTGTCTTTTCGGCCATCCCATTACGTGCAACCTCCCCCCCCCACCTTGCCCCGGAGGTTGCTGCTTTCAGTTTCCGCGCCGTGAGCTGGGAGATCTCTTTCTCACCACGTCAGCAGAACTGCGGCGGTACCGCGACGTAAAACGTGTTGGAGATAGCGACCGTGACCGTTGTTACGAACAGCCTGCGGGGTCTGGCGAACTAGAGGAGAAGCGACCGATGAAACCTGCCCAGCCCGCTGCGATGACTCGTTTTGGAAAAACAACAATGCGCCGAGTAAGCAGCCCATCGGCGCCACCATGTCTACTGCGGCGACTCGCTTTATAAAGACAACAATACGACAATCCCCGCAGTCGGCGGACCAGATATTGTTAGTGTATTCGCCGTCACCGTCATGGTTTGTTTGAAGGGGTGGAACTCCTGGCATAAGGTGTTTTGCGGTGCCGTCTCGCAGGTCTTAGAAGCGGTCAGTCAACGGACAGACGCGGCGGCCACTGTCTGCGGGGTCAACTTTGGGATCAAGAGGCGCCTGCTCAGGGCAAGACCAGTGTCTGCTAGTATACCCTCTCACCTCGGTGTGGTTAGTGAAACCTGTGCGGAAGTGAGTGTGTAAACCCTCCCCCTCAAAGGCTGACGATGACTTTGGATGCTCCGAATTGGTCGACGGTTGAACGGCCATTTTCCCTCAACTAGGGATCTAGGGAGGACAGAGTGTTTATAAGCAGCCGTGGCGCGGCTGCTGAGTGCGCATTTCTCTTTCAGTCATGGTAGGCTGATGAACGTAACGTTCTCGTGTAGATATTGTAAATAAATCCCATATTCCTCGTTCTCGATGAGAACAGGTCTCTCCCTTCAACAACGTCCTCAGCGTGGATTAGTTGGACGGCGGCATGGGACAGCTACCATCTATTTCATGCCCGAAACCAACCATTACACTGCACATTAGAGGAACATACTTGTCGTCCTGTAAAGCTGTCGGCAAAGGGCCACGGCTTTCATCAAGGTCATGGCGCGTAGCGGCAGCCCAATTTCCCTGGTAGCCATCTGTAGCACAATGGTCAGTCATCGGCGGTGCGCCATATATCGGTCCTGCGAACCTGCTGCATGGGGTCGCCGAAAAGGCTCTCGTCGGGGCCAGGCTGTGACAGGTGGGCGCTGGCGGAACTGTTGCGTCGGCACTGCAGACAGTGGACGACCGACAGCATCGGCACAACTGTATGGGCTTGGCTCGAAGCATGGTTCGGGGCCTGGTTCGGGAGGAGCAAAGGCTTGTCAGGGTGGCGCACAACGTCAGCAACGGAGGCGACTGTGAACTATTTCGGCGTCGCTGCTTGCCTTGCAATTGCAATCTCCTCGAACACAACCTGCCTTATCATTTGGCGTAGTGAAGCTTCGGCGGCGGCCGCCAGTACCATGGTTCTTGTATCTCCGCCAGCGTGCCGGTCACATTGCTCGTGACGTTGCTGCAGCGGCCGTTCGACTGCTGTGGCCTCCCCGATAAAGTCGTCCACTGTTGTCGGTGGGTGGCGTACAAGGCCCACAAAGAGCTGTTCCTTGATGCCACGCATGAGATTACTCAGCTTCTTTGACTGAGGTCTGCTGGGACCTGCGCGGAGAAACAAACGTGCGATGCGTTCGGCAAACACAGCGACACCCTCATTCGGCATTTGGATACGCGACTCAAGAAGGCGCCGAGCGGTATCCCGTCGATTCGCGTTTCCGAAGTGCTTAACCAACCGACGGCAAAAGTCGTCCCAGTTTGGCAGGTTTCCCTCGCGGTTCACGAACCATATTCGTCCGCTCCCTTTGCGGGCGAAGTACACGTTCGAGAGCCTCTGGTCGGGACGCCAGTGATTGGAGTTGGCTACGCGCTCACACTGGTGCTGCCAGTCTTCAGTGTCTTCATGACCGCCGCCGTGAAATCTCGCAGGGATTCGAAGGTTTTGAACCGTCACCTGTGTCGGGCTTGCCAACGCCATCCCGTGAGCTGAGGTGGTCGTTGACAGGGCTGGTCCTTGCAGGATACCGAATTCTGTGCTCAAATCTTGCAGGAGGCGACTTGCATGGTGTGGAGGCGTCCCGATGCGGGGATGTCTCACTGGCCTGGATGTAGGGCTGCTCAAAGGAGTCCTGATCATCAGACAATGAGTACATCAGTGTTGCGGTTCACTGATAATGGGTGCTTTAATTGCGAGATGTCGTCCTGTCGCACTCTGTCGGCACACCCGAGAATAGGGAACGCAGTCTTCTATTGAACCTCTCGAGCAGATCGTCTTTGTCGTCAGCATAATGGCTCGATGCAGACAGCGGCACATCCATTTACATACATACATACATACATACATACATACATACATACATACATACATACATACATACATACATGCATACATGCATACATACATACATACATACATACATACACACATACATACATACATACATACATACATACATACATACATACATACATACATACATACATACATACATACATACATACATACATACATACATACCTATTAATCAAACATGGTGAACCAGGAGGGCACGAAAAAGTTTAACCTGCATTAAATTCTTGCAACTACATCAAATCTCAACATGATGCAGGGACAAAAGGCAGTTAGTGTCTGACAGAGGTCCCTGATCCCGCCCCGTAGCAGCAGTACAGCGCACATAAAAATCATATTTACTACAAACAATTTTGATAATTAAACGAAGTATTGTACATGGTGTTTAAATTTACAGCAATAATGTATCTCTAGTTTAGGTAATAGTATTGTCGAGGTTATACGCAACGAAGTACAACCGCCATAAGGCACTTGCGGTATTCACAAGAAAGATCTACGCTGCCTCACAACGAAGCTTAGAATTCGCGTTTACAGCCTCTACCCGTACATGTGAACAACATTGTGATGTTCGGTTTTACCGAGTACTGTTACAGGCTGCTCGTAAATTGAACGTTTTCTGAGATCGCGTGGTCCGCGAAACTTTTATTATTTGACTGTACGCTGCGTTACTATGGACCTGCCCATTTTACACTGAATCTTCATCACGAGCGAAAACAAAAAAGTTTAAAACAGCACCTAATAACTGTCTGAGGCTGCCGCCATCTTCCGCCGGACGTGTCAGAGGCGGGATGCTTAGCGCTTGACGTATGAGTTAACGCTACCGGAAACGATATGTGCAAGCCTATTCGTTGTACGAGCGACGTCCTGCACCCAGCAGCCATTGCGGCAAAGCAATGCGGCAGCACCCAGCAGCCATTGTCAGCAAAGTCTGGAAGTGTTAGCAAACAAACTTTCGCGTTATGACGCATCAACAAAAGACCCCTCAACCTCCGACCAACTTCGGGGAGGAAATATACATTGAATCACTCCCCGACGTTGTGCCGAACAACTGCTCACCTTGACCAAATTCATTGAGGAAGTCTTCGACGAAGTTGGGTCCAATAAAACATGGTCTCTTCTTTCTCACAAGAACTTGCGCATGTTTGCAAAGACTGAAGATTTTACAATTCAATGGCGTGGCTTACGAAGATCAACATTTGGCACTCGGTGAGAAATACCGAATTTGGGGCGAAGGCCCGCTTCCATTTCCAGAGCTTTAGAGCAGTGCGGAGCGCAGCATTAAGATCGACGAGACGCCCCGGAGTAAGGTGCGCAGTCATGCGTGCAGTGGATTCCTTTCTTTTGACATCACTTCCAGAATTACCGTCGCCGATGGCGCGGAAGAACAAAATGTTGATGACTACAGTTTAAGTTTCACATCGAAAAAAGAAAAACGCACGTACGCATTGAAGAGAGCGCCTAGTCGTCGACTTTTATTAAGAATACAGTTATCAGAAGTGAGGGTGGCGGTTGCATGGCAGGTGCAGCCAGCCGAAACGACAAAGGGCTTGCACGCACTGTCCATCGAACTTGTCCATTAATGCTCGTCTTCAAGGCCTGTTTCTACAGTAATCAATGCTGGGAGCTGCTCCTCGCATTTTCCCATGGAGTAGCACGCCAGGGCCATGGTTGCTAGACTAACCTCTGCAGATGTAGCTAAACGTTTCGCACACGTCCCTCTCTCCAAAACAGTGGCGCTGATTGCGTCACACACTAGATGCCAATATCACTAAGCCGGGCCGAGCGATACCAGTTTTGGCGCCTGAAATTATTTTGTGTATGGCAGTGTTCAGAGGCGTCCAGGGTGGTATACCTGAATGCTGCGCAGGATAACCCATCTAAATTCGTTCCGGCTAACCTCCCTGCCTTTCCTCTATTTCTTTCTGTCTCTCTACCGCCCTCTCTTGTCTAGGCAGCTACAGGGCGGCGCAAGGCCTCCATCCCCCTTCTGATGGTGTTACTGTGAACATGCGCATTCATTGATTCGGTCAAAAGTCCATCGCGAGCAGTCGACATCTGAGCAGGTGTAATGCAAGGATTCCTTTCACTAGACTCTATTCCTTTCTTATCATCCGCCGCTCCCGACAGGTCGACCCTGTTGATAACGCACAGGTGGTGCGCGGCCCACTGACGAAGCACAGAAACGGATAAGAATTGGAATAGAATCAGCACATTATGCCAGTCAAGAGTCCCGGCCAAGTTCGATGGACAGTGCGCGCGCGAGAGGGCGCTTCCGTCGTCCCTCTCGTTCCGAGAAAAAAAAACAATAAGAGAAAAAGAAGAGCTTCGGTGCAGAAGCACGTGCTCAGAAGAAGTGCGTGGGCGGGTGCTGGTTGCTGACGATGTTGCGCTGCCTGCCGGGCCTGCCGCTGCCCTGACCGCCCCTGCAGGCGGCCGTGGGGATGCAGAGGCCGCTCTTGTCGCGGATGTACCCCCTCGCGCAGAAGCATCCGGGCACGCACTGGGCGGTGCACGCGTCCGGCGCCTTCTGGCCGCACACGGCGGGACAGGCCGAGCCGCAGTCGCGGAACTCCTCGTTGCGCTTGCACTGGCCGCCCGCGGCGCCGCACTGGTCCCGGGGCACGCACGGACCGTCCCTCGTGGCCCGGATCAGGCCTGCGGGAAGGCGACACGAAGCGAATCGATTTAAGCAGTGTGGGCGCCTTAAAAGCGTTCGGTGGAACAAAGGACACAGTACGTAGTAGTGAGAACAAACAAATACATCTATTGCGCATTTTATAACAAAGATGTCAGCAAGCCGAATTATATATAACTAATGGAAGACGCAAAGGAATCGAGAGGGTTTCGACCCACAGCGCGAGGATACCGAGCGATTGTGTTCGCCCCCACTTCGGACACCCACTCCCGAATCGATCGCGGGTCGGTCTCACCGTCGAGCGCTCGGCCATAACGCGTGCCACGACGGCTCTCAGCCGAAGTACGGTGGTATGCCCGAAGTATGGTGGCTAGAGGCCCATACCCGAAATATGGTACCATACGAGAAGCATGGCTACAGCCCCATACCCGAAGTATGGTACCACACCCTAAACATGGCTAGAGGTCCATACCCGAAGTATGGTACCATACCAGAAGCATGGCTACAGGCCCATACCCGAAGTATGGTACCATACCAGAAGCATGGCTACAGGCCCATACCCGAAGTATGGTACCATACCCTAAGCATGGCTAGAGGCCCATACCGGAAGTATGGTACCATACCCTACACTCTAAAAAAAGTTTACACCATTTGGGGTGTATATCTGCCACACAACAATCGTGAGAGAGAGAGAGCTCTTTATTAGAAAAACAGAGAATTTTGCCGGCGCGTATATAACCGCTGGCATGCTACTCTGTATAGGGATGGGGAATGGGATTAAAAGATTCCAGAAAAGAGTGGGAGAAAAAAAAGGATAAAAATAAATATGAAATGTCCGAGTGGACCTGATACTAATTTTTACAGGTGACATGGCGGTAAATTTAGGCTTTTGTATAGGAAGGATGCAATTTTTAAAGCTTTCCTATTTGACCAATTTCTGTCAGGTATTTGAACAATAAATCCAAAACCCGTCGCTGTTTTGAAGGGCCGGGCATTGGACCTAAGATGTTCGGTAACGTTAACGGTTCGGGGCAAATCATGTCCATTTGGTGCTCAAAAAATTGTCTCTCGTCGCGGTACGCGGGGCATTCTAGTAATATGTGCTCAATTGTCTCTAAGTTGCGACAGTTATCACAGTATGGGCTAGTGGTAAGTCCTATGCGGTACAGATAATTGTTCGTGTATGTCACGTTCAGTCGAAGACGATGGTACAATGTCGCTAAGTGTCGAGGAAGAAGAAGAACAAAACTTTATTCGTAGAAAGAACTTCGTTGCCCCTAAAATGGGGTAACGCCGTGTGGTCGGGCCCCTATTCCAAGGCACCGCTGGCCCTCGCCATCCTTTCTGCCCTGCGGACGAGCCTGAGCTGATCCCCAAGGGCGGAGCTGGATAGCAATGCCTCCCACCTCGCTCTCGTGTTATTATCTTCTTGTTCTTCTGTGTGAGCTGCGCACTCCCATGTGATGTGGTAGAGCGTTGGTGTGCTCCCACACCACGGGCATATGTCCTTGTATGCTGTTGGGTAGTATATGTGCAATTTATGTAGGTTTATGTATGTGTCTGTTTGGAGCCTGCGTAACGTCGCTGAGTCCATGGCTGAAAGGTTCCTATGCGGGGCTGGGTAGAGCCTTCTGATTTCCCTGTAGTGTTGCAAGACCGCTTTATTACTTGGATCGATGGGTGTCGGGTCCTCCACCATGTTGCCATGAGCAGCTCGGCAATTAGTAAAACCTCGAGCCACCTCATCTGCATGGAGGTTCCCAGTAACACCCTCGTGTCCCGGGGCCCATGTTATCGCTTGGGTATACCCGACGTCAAGGTCTCTGTTAATTTCGGTAAGTATCCGGCGTGCCCTCGCGCTGATCTGTCCCCTCTGATAGTTTCTACATGCGGCCTGAGAATCTGTGACTATTGTTAGTGGAGCATTGCGCTCTATGCCTTCTCGTATAGCTAAGGCGATTGCTATCTCTTCCGCTTCTAAAATGGTTGCTCGGGAAACCGAAGCACAGGCCGTGATTTTCCCTTTACGGTTTACGACAACTGCCACCATGTTCTTTGCGTTGGCCCGATATGGTGAAGCATCCGTGAACCGCGCAGTGTCCAAGTATTTTGTTGTTTTGTCTATGTATTCTGCCCGAGCTTTTCTCCTTCCTGCGTGTAATGTCGGATCCATGTTTTGTGGTATTGGTGATACCCCATACAAAGCTCTAATCCGGCAGGGTAGACCTTTGGCGTTTTGGTGTATTTGTATGCATTCTCCAAGGCCCACTCTTAGAAGAAGAGCTCTGCCGACTGTCGTTTGCGCCAATCGACTCCTCTGCGCTATGAGTTGGGCCTCAGCCAGCTCATGAAATGTATTGTGGAGGCCGAGGGATAGAAGCTTCTCATTTGAAGTGTTGCGTGGCAATCGCAGGGCTGTCTTATATGCCATCCTTATTATTGTATCAGCCTTTTCTTCTTCCTCCCTGTTCATGGTATGGTATGGAAGGGAGTACATTAGTCTGCTGATGACCAGGCTTTTCACGAGTCTGAGGGTGTCTTGTTCCCCCATTCCTGTCCGATTATGAGCCACACGGGCTATCATCCGGTTAATTTGTTGCGTTGTTTTTCTGATCGTGTTTAAAGTGTGGAAACATCTGGCATTAGATTGCAGCCACATCCCCAACACTCTTACTATTGACCTCTCAGGAATAATTTTCCCGTCCAGCCTGATCTCGAGTTTGAGTCCCGGGTCAGTTCTTTGTGTTTTTGTTTTTGTGAGGCGAATGAGTTCTGACTTCTCCGCAGAGCACTGGAGTCCTCTTTGTTGCGTATAGTTCTCTATTATATTGGCTGCCCGTTGGAGCTTTTCCTCCTTCTCTCCCAAGTTGCCCTTGGTTATCCATATCGTTATACCATCCGCGTATAGGGAATGGTGGACGTCGGGGATTTCTTGGAGTTTTTTAGCTAGTCCAATCATGGCTATGTTGAAGAGTGTAGGCGAAATCACCGCACCCTGTGGCGTTCCTTTGTTGGGAGGATGGATGACTTCAGATTCATCGTTTCCTACTTTTATAACTGCTGTTCTCTCGTTGAGGAAGCTTCGGATGTACTGGTACGTCCTTTGACCGCAGCTGGTCTCTCCAAGTCCATCCAGTATCCCTTTGTGACTTACGTTGTCGAAGGCCCCTTTTATGTCGACAGCCATGACAATGTGTTCTCCGGCCTTGGGGACGTTCGTTAAGACTTCCTCCTTTAAAAGCAGGAGTATGTCCTGTGTTGACAGATGTGGTCTGAAGCCAAACATGGTATCAGGCATTAAGTTGTTTTCTTCAAGATGACGTTGGAGTCTAGTGTTTACTAATCTTTCGAACACCTTTCCTAGACATGATGTAAGAGAGATGGGCCTAAGGTTGTCTAAAGTAAATTTCTTCCCTGGTTTTGGAATCATGATTATCACAGCGTGTTTCCATTGCTGTGGTATCGTTCCTTTGACCCAATGATCATTTATAAAGTTCGTAAGGGCTGTTATGGCTTCATCATTCATGTTTCTAATCATGGCATTTGATATTTGGTCCGCCCCTGCCGCTGTGTTCCGTTTTGTACTGGCGATTGCTGCTTTAACTTCTGCTACCGTGAAGAGTTCATCCATTTCTGGGTTTGGGTGTCCGATGTAATCAGCTTGGTATGGGGGTATCGGGGCGTTGTTACCGAAGCATTTTCTATGGACTGCCTGTAGGAGTTCTTCTTTTGTGCCTGGGTACGAGTGTAGCAATCTCTCCAAGTTCTTTTGTCCTTCGCGTCTGGTTTTGAGCGGGTCAATCATTCCTCTGAGGATGTTCCACGTTTTTGCCGTCCCTAGGGTTCCATTAAGTGATCCGCAGAAGCGTTCCCAGTTGGCTGTTGTAAGTTGATTAGCATATTCCTCGGCCTTCTGGGTCAATGTAACGTAGGAAGTTGTCTTGGTGAAGCGGCAGATTCAAGATGCGGTCTTTTCCTTGATAGGCATATTTTTTTGCCATGGTAGAAGCGTCGGCTTTTGTAAAATATGTTCTTCTGAATTTGCAGTATTGCACAACAATCGTCATCTGCCTTGCTTGCGTTTCCTTTCTTGAAAATGCCGCGCCCGCTACTTTCTTGTCGCCAATGCTGTCATGCTGATAACGCACATGCCGTTCGTTACTGGGAAGTACCGGGTTCGCAGCGTCAAAGAAAGGAAATGTGGACAAGACAGATGAGATTTATTGTTGTGTGGCAAGATACGACTCAAAGGGTGTAAACTTTTCTTAGAGTGTAAGCATGGCTAAAGGCCCATACCCGAAGTATGGTACCATACCCGAAGCGTGGCTACATTCCCATACCCGAAGTATGGTACCACACCCTAAGTATGGCTAGAGGTCCATAGCCGAAGTATGGTACCATACACTAAGCATGGTTAGAGATCCATACCCGAAGTATGGTACCATACCCGAAGCATGGCTAGAGGCCCATACCCGAAGTATGGTATCATACCCGAAGCATGGCTACGGGTCCATACCCGAAGTATGGTACCATACCCGAAGCATGGCTACAGGCCCATACCCGAAGTATGGTACCATACAGAGGCCCATACCCGAAGTATGGTACCATACCCTAGGAATGACTACAGGCCCATAACCGAAGTATGGTACCATACCCTAGGAATGACTAGAGGCCCATACCCGAAGTATGGTACCATACCCGACGTGCCATGCCCTCTTGCACCCGAGTGTCCACGCCGTCAGGTGGTGCTGGCATCGAAACACTCGCGCAATCTTTCGTCCTATCGCGTTGCTAGCTACAAACAACGGCACCGACTCTATTAGCCCCGAGAACGAACACGAGCGGCGCTGTGAGCGCCGCTCGCGTGACGTCAAGGCAATGACTCGCGCCTGTCGTCTGCTACAGTTCGTGCGTTGTACGGGCACTTTCTGCGGTGTTTTCGTTTGTTCGCCCTCGTTCTCTCTGCTTGTATACTTATGGTGGTCGTCTCAAATATATTTTTATGGGGTCTTCCTTTGCGAACATTTATTCAAAGAGCTAATTTCTTAGACAACAATGCAGCTCTCGAAGGCAACGCTACAGTGCCAGCCGAAGCGACGCAGACCAGCCCATTGCGGGTTTTTCATACGCGGATAGACAATCGCAAAAGCATAGCCTATAGGAATCCAGTTATGATACAATACCTGCCGTGGTGCAACAAGTATGTCACAAAGCTGGCTATATATGACTTCTACAGCAGTTACGTTGATTTTATTCCGCTAAAACAGGTTTGCTCACGACGAGTAGTTCATGGTATAATATCGAATTTTTGCATTTCCTCACAGAAACGTTCGGCAGTAGCACGGTGACTTAACTAATACTGGAGCTTAGATTCTACACGCCTTACTTGCTTCTTTAACTGCTTGTCAACATTAAGCGGTTCTTCACGTGTTTATTTTTATGCGAAGCATATTACGAGGGCTCAACCCAGCTCCTCAGGCGCGGCGGTGACCATGAAATCACGTGACACCGTGACGTCACGACAGAGGAGAAGTGGCTTTGGCTCAACTCTTGCAAGACGGGCTGGGTGGGAATCGAACCAGGGTCTCCGGAGTGTGGGACGGAGACGCTACCACTGAGCCACGAGTACGATGCTTCAAAGCGGTACAAAAGCGCCTCTAGTGAATGCGGTGTTGCCTTAGAAACGAGCTGTTTCTAAGGCTCAGGCGTGCGACGCTTGCTCAGGCGCACATTTCGTTGCCGCGCCGAACGCTGCGTTGCTCGACGCTCACCGCGTCCAATGCGGGGCGCGTAGTCGCTGGCGGGTCGACGGGAACGCTGTCGCGTTCCACTCTTGAAGGCGAAGCAGGGTAACGCATGAGTTGTTTCTTCGTCTAGCCGAACCAAATATAGCCAAGGAACAGCAGTTCACCAGGCTAAACAGTGGTTCAACAACTAAAATAAAGGCTAGTATGCTTCGCATCCTGGGCTTAACCTTAGCTAAGCCACAGCCATTTTTTTTTTAAACGGCGGAAATTTGAAGTAAAGTTAATGAAGGCTTGAAGGCTTACAGCTATTTACAGAGTACAAATAGGAATGTACCAATATATATTCCCTTTTCCGTGCTACACGTTCAACTCACCTCTTTAGAGCGCGTTTGTTAATGATTAATAATGCATGTTATGTTCCTCTTTTTTGTCTATGTTACCAAGTGTATATCATTTATTTATTTCAATGCCGCAGTGTGTTTTGCATTGTTATGGTGGAAATATTTCACTGTGCTTTCATATATTGTATAACTGCAATGTTTTATGGCCACTATATAAATGTAATTTATATGGCGCTTGATGTGTTACCCCATGCAGCCATATTGCACCTAAGAGGGTGAGATTACCTCAAGCCGCGTCTGTGCGGCTTTTTTCCCTCATCCACCTCCATTTACCACTCCTCTGTACATGTGTGTGTGTAAATGGAAATTAATAAATCAAATCAAATCAAACTCACTTGAGAAATTTACTGGTGCTTGTTGCTTGAGGAATATACATGACGAATCTGTTTGGCAAACTGACACAGGCTGCTCGGCCCAATTTTTTTAGTGAAGTATGCCTGCTGGACCGCATAGCTGCAGCCAGAAAGCAGTCGAAGCGTCAATGGCTAGTAGTATGCGACATATTGAAGATATCGAAATTCCCCCTGTGGAGGGTCAGAAATCAAGTGAAAGTATATGCAAGGCTTGTGGTGCTTTCTTTATGAATGTTTGCGATTGGATTGGAGCAAACTTAAATTAGCCTGCAAGGTTCTCTTTTGAGTACCGACGAAGCGAATAGTTATCCGTTTGTACAATTAAATAACGCTGGATCGAGACATGGTGAGACAAAAGGTGCTTGAATTTTCCTTTTGTAGGCAATCTAAGCTGCGTAGTAGTGGCTCGAGAATACTTTAGCCATTCCAGTTGGCGCTGTAAAAAAATGGTTTATGGTTTTAATTCGAAGTTGAGGTGAACTGATGGGTTTCGCGAACACAGCGTGCCTCGCCATACGGACAGTCGATTGCTACCGTTACGTGATCAGGGGTGTGCCATATTGTCGATAAAGGCTACTGAGGGCCACTATGATACATTTCATCACTTTCAATTGAGTGGCTCTCGATCTAAACAACGAAACTTTGCTCTCAGGGGATTGCTACTATGGTGTTTGTGAATTAACTATGTAAATACTCTACATGACGCGCCGTCGTGTTAGCAGCCATGAGCAATTCGTTTTTTGGAGGCCTGTTTCAGAGGGGGATGAAAGTAGCAGCAAACATTTTCATAAGAAATGCGCGCCTAACTATTTTTTTACGCATTAATGAATGGCCATATTTGAATAGAACAACAGACCAGAGTAATAGGAATCATGATGACAGCTTCGCTGGGCAGTGTCTTTCTAATATCGGATAAAATGTTGACGCCAATTACCAAATTTTTCTTCCACGTAAAATGCAATACCTCTCATAGCTAAATACTAAAGGAATGTTAAGTGTTTAGCGAAGCATCATATACAACTTCGCGCGTTGAATTTGCAGATATTCTTTTTTTAGACAAAATTTACCGATAGACACGGCGCATATATGCATTGCAAAAACTTGTTGACCCCTTTAACGCTACTTAGCTTGCGATATCCAAGTCGCAAAGTTTCTCGACTCACACGCTTTTGAAGAAGAAACTGTGGTTAAGGTATTGCAGCTGAAAGAAGCCGACTTATTCTTCAATACATACGGCTCGAGCCACCTCTACCCCAAGCATACACGAAGGGAACGAGCGCGCGCGGCAGCCGAGCGAGCCGGAGCGAGCGGCGTCCTGGCCGTGACGTCACTCGCGAGAGGGCGCCATTCCTCTTTCTCGGGGCTAATACGCGGCATGCGCTGTGCGGGTAAGCCGGAATGCCGGGAGACAGCGTGGAGCCATGCGGGGAACGCATATCAGGGGATGCGAGATAGCAGAGCGTCCGCGCAGTACGCAGCCTCCTGACGCATAAGCGCCGCAACGAGGCCAAATGTGAATGCGACGGTCACTCGTAAACTGTTCGAACGTATACTGTCCCACCAAATTTTGCGACACATCGCTAAGAACTAAATTTTATCCATTAACATGCGCGGTTTTCATCATGGAGACTCTTGCGAGACATTGCTTCTCGAGCTAGGGATTGATATCAACCTGAATGAACTTAAAAAAAAAAAAACGGGTGCAATCTTTGTCGACTTCGAAAAGGCTTTCGATCACGTTGGTCATAAGCGCTTCCATTTATAGAATGCTTTTAGAATACAAATACGTTATTAAGGTAAAAATACAGTCATTGAGTGGTTTGGGGAATATTTACGCGACAGGCGTCAAGTGGCATTTATTCAAAGCATCACTTCTATATTTGAACACGACAAGTCTGGCGTGCCTCAGGGTTGACTACTCGAGCCCGTTATGTTGCTAATCTACGTAAACTATATTCACATATATTTCAGAATTTGGCTATTTGGTGACTGTGCTGTTTACCGGTCAGCAACCGACCATGATCTATGCAGTCAACTAGAAATGAGACACCACCGTTCAATCAAATTATAGAGTTTAACGGCCCGACATTTAAGCTTACAAATTTCATTTAGGTTATTAGGGGTGCCGTAGTGGACTGTTGCAATTGCTTTCGACCACCTGAGATTGTTTAAGGCGCACTTAAATCTAAGTACACGAACGTTTTTTGCATGCCTTCTCCACAGAAATGTGGCTGCCACGCCCATGAATTTTGGCCATTGACGCTTTGGGCGTGAGCAGAATTAAAATAAAGTGCGTGATATCTCAAAAGATCAGGCAAATTTTAACAACTTTTATTTAACAACGTCGAGAGGGTACTTCCTTCTAACAACATTGCGTATTTACGGTACTTGGTCGCAAGTTCCCTCCCGCGTTATAGCAGCGTTGGGTCATGACCAAAAACCCATCTATAACGCCGAAGGTCAATACTTGGTGGCGTAAAAATGCGAACCGGACAGAAATATTATTGGGTCTGTAAGAAATGTTGCAGTAGCGACTTAGTTCTCGGCGCCTCTCAGCCCAACCCAACAACAATCTACATGAGTCATATTGAATAGCGTGGTTTTCGAAGTCTGGCACAAATATAAGACTTGGCGGGATTCATCTTTCGATGCACTGAGTACATCTGACAAACACAACATGGACGCACAAAAGGAAAACACACAAAAGGACACACCTGCCAAACACAACAGGATACACGAAACAAACTTTTGTCTTATATTTTCCTTCTTCATTGCGCACTAAACTTGAAGGCGTGCAAGCTGTTTTTCTTTTGCACATTTATAAACAATTCAATTTATCTCAGCGCATTACAAGCTGAACGAAATATATATGTACAGAGACAGTACACTGAGAGCAGAGGATTAAAAAAAGACCATAAACATTTGCAACAGCGGCAAAAAAGAAATCAGGAGGGTAAATCTGTACAGTACAGAATTTTAGCGCGTCGGCAAGAGCGGATGGTTTGCCGGATGAGCAGAGGCGTAAACGTGAGCGGCCAGATCGGTGGCGCCAGCTGGTGGTGCAAAGCTCAACCACATAAACACAGAGCCAATTACTATATTCTGCTTAGCTGCTAGCGTAAATTTTTGCCAGCGGCGTAATCGTATTCACAGTTACGCCACTGCCGAAAACCTGCACCAGCAGCGAAGCAGAATACAGTAGGTTACTGGAATTTTAGCTTCATGTTTGTCTGGTTGAGCTCTACGCCACCTGGCAGCTGCCCAGCTCTGGCCGCTCACGTTAGCGCCTCCGCCCATCCGGCAATCCGCCCAAAGCACCCCCGTTTGCCGGAATAACGGACCGAGCTTGGCTGCCTGTGGTCAAAAACATACCGGAGCAAACGTCGCAGGATGAGGCATGCGTCTGCGGCAGCAAAAAGTCCGGAAACGACTAACCAAATCGCAATGGAATGCCAAAATGCCGACCCAGCAAGACTCGGAGGAAACATCCACATTCCGGGGCAAGCGCTCAGATTCAAAGCTGACGGTATATCTATAGTATTAACTGGCTCGCAGTTGGGTAAGGCAAGAGAAGTTTAGAGTATTGGACTAACAAAAAAATGGAAAGAAAAAAATAAGGGGAGACATTGATAGAACCGGGTCGTTAAAATGGTAGATTTTAATGAAGAAAGAAAAGGTTAAGGAAAGGTAGGCTAGATGTTAGGCTGCGATGGATGCAGTAAAACCGAAGGAGATCGAGCGGGCTAGGGGGCTGTTCGTCGCCACCCCGTCTCAAAAGGGAGGCCAATAATAATAATAAGAAAACATCGTAATCATCATAATTCATTATGGTACAGTATTAAAGCGAGAGCCTTTGTGGCGGATAGCGGGTGAATTTGGTGCCCCGGGAATCACCCAACGCTCACCGGTAGTGCAAAAAGCGCCAGTCACCATGTGCTGCGAGTATCGCGTTTGCGTCGCTGACTATAGACCGTTTTTTCGTAGGCGCCGCCTATGAGCAGCGCCATACTGGCTTGGGTGAAAGCGGTCTTTTGCATGGCAGGTATACGCTCGGCGGTAGGTTCTGGCGTTTGTTTTCGCGGTCGTGCGGTCTGTTTAGTATGACGTGCGTCTTCTACGTGGTAAATGGTTCTGTGAGACGTGCTGAAGTGGTTTAAGGCGTCATGGCTGGAATTACTGCTGGCGTTGAGGTGGACGGAACACGCAGCGCGATGTGTGCGCGCGTGTTTGAGCCTACAATCAGCCTCGGAGATCAATTGTGTATTTCTGAATAATCCAGTCACTAATGTCACCTTATTGCAGTATTATCCTCTGTTTCTAAACTGCGGTTTAGGAGCCATGAAACATACGCGACGATCGTAACAGCATGGATACCGTTCTGCTACGATAGGAGCTGTGACGTTATACTTTGACAAGCGTTTAAACTGTTCGCTGCATGTTACATTGCGTGACTACTTAGTTCGATTGATGAGGTTTCCGCCCCTGAATAAAATAGTTTTGGCAAGTAATAGCAGCATGCCTTACAATATGAATTGAGCTTTTCCAGCAAAGGGACTGTTTACGAACTATGCGAGCGTCCTAATCAGTGGTAGGTGCTGGATTACATATATCTTTGTTCTATATACCGCATGGTCCAAGCATACGGCATCAGCGGTTATATATTTATAAACTTTGTGCGGCGTGACTATGCGAGGTCCTATTGCGGCGTTAGCCCGTTTCCTCTTGCTTTTTCGAGAAAGAGGATGATAACCGAATTTCTTTTTCAGTTGTGTTCGTTCCGTTCTCTACGACGCACTCACACGTATTACAGAAATTTTTCCTAAAAAATAGGCATCGCATTCTTTTTATGCGATCCCTCTCATATATTAGGGCTATATGCAGGCCAACAAAGCAATGCCGAAGCGCACAGCTTACATATGTATCGTGCTGGTTCACCAACCGCAGTGATCGCTGTGTTGAGCAGCGCCATCGGCTTCATGTAGGAAGGCTAGCATAGACACATGGTAATTTGAAGCTTACTAGACTTGAAATGCGCAAGAACGGTGCCAGTGCATCACAAATATTTGATAGCGCTTGCCGCTTAGATGTTTCGTGGTTGCCTTAGGTTGGCCGTGCACGAGCGTTCGCCCTTATGCTTTGTTTTACTCACTACGCCAAGCTATCAGATAGTGAGCAGATTTACCATTTCATGCTGCTAATACAGAGACACCAGTTTGCTTTGTTGAATTAAAACCGATATAACCAAAATAGTTCACAACACATAAACACACCACGACTGACAATGTGCGTACACCGCGGCTGATAAAGCGCGTCACATTTTTGCGCCCCCAAGAGATATTTCCGCCTACTGTAATTACCGATGCATCGGAAGGCTTCCCAGACGACCTTATAAGAACGGATATGGTGTACATTTCACATAGTACCATCCAAAACATCTCTAAATCGTTCCGCAGCACGCGGTAGCAATACTTTCAAGCAGCGCCGCGCCGGATTGCCCAAGCCAGAGAGGAGGAAAGGCTCTCGGCTCACCCTATCCTCCTCGCCCGATGAAACGGTCTATACTGTACGCGGTCCGAAGAAGAGCTAGAGTTTTGAGAGGAAACCATTTGATTGAAGGTGACCAAGCAAGAAATCGAGTGCTTGACGTTGCATTGGTGCAGATGATCAGGGGCTTAATATGGCGCCTTAGTGTAAAAGGGCCTGTATATGGAAGGACACTACCAGGTTCCATATTTCGGCGCACCAATTTCATTTCGTTTCCTTTTAGTACCTTAAAGAACCCTTCAGTAGGTAGGTGGGGGGGGGGGATACACAGGGTGTTCTTTTTTTTTGGATGCACCAAATTTTAAAAAAGTCGCCTGTGGCAGACAATACAATTGTAACCCTTGATCTACTAAATTAAATTATGAGGTTTGACGTGCCAAAACCACTTTCTGATTATGGGGCACGCCGTAGTGGAGGACTCCGGAAATTTCGACCACCTGGGGTTCTTTAACGTGCATCCAAATCTAAGCACACGGGTGTTTTCCCATTTCGCCCCCGTCGAAATGCGGCCGCCGTGGCCGGGATTCGGTCCCGCGACCTCGTGCTCAGCAGCCCAACACCATAGCCACTGAGCAACCACGGCGAGTAACCCTTGATCTAAATTACTCGATGAGGCGGCCATTACTTCTATGATAAATCAAAATGGTTATTTTAATAATGAACGTAATTACGGTAAGTGACTCTTTAACTAATTACTTTACGCTCCATATTTAAATCTACGAGTTATAGCTGCTGAGTTCGCACAACGTATCCACTTGGAACAAGTTCTCTGGACAGAACTAGTTCCGAAAAAATAATTTTCAAGGCGCCCGTCGAAATGCATTGGTGTTGCAGTTACTTTTGTACTTCGATGCATAAAACAGTTGTTTCTGTAAAGAAAGCAACTGGAATGCCAATGGATTTCGTCGGACACTTTGATAAAGCGGCAGGTCACGACAAAGCCGTGATCCGCCGTGGTTGCTTAGCGACTTTGGTGTTGGACTGTTGAGCACGAGGTCGCGGGATCGAATCCCGGCCACGGCGGCCGCATTTCGATGGGGGTGAAAACAACCGTGTACTTAGATTCAGGTGCACGTTGAAGAACCCCGGGTTGCCCAAATTATTCCGGAGTCCCCCACTACGGTGTACCTCATAATCAGATCGTGCTTTCGGCTCGTAAAACCCCTTAACTTAGCACATTTTACAAAGCCAGGGCAAGTGAGCACTATGAGGCAAGCATGCGATAAGAATAGGCCGAGCGTTATCGCGGTTGTTCTATCGTTGATTGCGCCATTTTCCGTAGCCCGCCGCGAAAGATGGCTGCATGCCCCCTACGGAATCACTAGAAATCTCGGTCTCTAACGGGTGGACGAATTTTACCGCGCGAACAGCACACACACACACAAAAAGAAAAATCTATCGGCACCTTGCTGAGCTAAACTGCGATAGGCGAACGCCTATCTATGACTGCCTCTGCTGCGGTTGTCTGAACTGTTCTGCGAACGGACGCCGCCGTGGCCGTGAGCACATACCCGCCGTGGTTGCTCAGCGGCTATGGTATGTGGCCGTGGTTGCTAGGCTGCTGAGCACGAGGTCGTGGGATCGAATCCCGGCCACAGCGGCCGCATTTCGATGGGGGCGAAATGCGAAAACACCCGTGTAGTTAGATTTAGGTGCACGTTGAAGAACTCCAGGTGGTCGAAATTTCCGGAGTCCTCCACTGCGGCGTGCCTCATAATCAGAAAGTGGTTTTGGCACGTAAAATCCCATAATTAAATTAATTAAACAGACCGCGAGCATGGGATGCAAGCGCAGTGCGCGCGCTCTTCGGGGACATCCCACTGACTCGGCTATATTTAAACCATCTGTCAACTTTGATGGATCACCCATTGTTCATCTAAGGCCACCTGTCATCTTTGGTTGATCACCCACTGTTCACCTAGGGCCACTCATCAAGCGCTGTGACAGCTGTCACCGGCTGTGATTGATCACCGATTTCCTGCGTCCACCACGGACTGTGCACGGACACTCATGAGCCACTAAAGCTCACGCCGTAATACCTGGTTTGCAGTTGCACTTCGGCCGGCAGATGCGCTCGCTAAAACGTCCCTGTGGTGCGGCTCCTGGTCCTCCGGAGCGGCTGCACGGGACCAGGTCACCCTCGGTGCAGGTGGGTTCGCAGTGGGCATTGCATTTGGGGTTCCACACCTCGGTGCTCGGGTCACACGACCGGGGACCTGCGAAACGCAGCACCAAAGCAGGGGTGACGTGATTGTCTCAAGGCGCTCTCGGACGCTTCGCAGTGTATATGGTGACTGCGAAAAAAAAAATCTCGAAACGAGAAGAAATTAAGAAAGTAGTCGTTGTCATGAAAGATTACTAAGCAACAAAAATGTGCAGCTTCGCCCATAAGCGAAGCAGTGACGCCGCAGCTGGCGTAAAATTATGCGCAGTAAGTCTCACGCTGTTTCATGCTTACGGAAGGCAGAATTCTTGGACCCTAGTGCCAGGCGACGTCGGCACGAACTGCTTTAAAAGCGCTAGCGTGCATTTCAAAGGAAACAGAACTCGTTCAAAAAACTATAGAATGTGCGAAATGATGTTTTCCTTTTTCTTTTTTAATCTTCTCTTGTTTTCTTATCTTTTCTGCTCCTTAAGGCCAGAATACATGGAGCGAATATGCGACGAATAGTCGGCGTGCGACGCCCGGCGGCGTACGCGCGACGCGCGGCGTCGGAGAAATCGTCGTTCGCCGCCGATCTAGATCGCGCAGAAAAGTTCGTCGGGCGTCGACGATACCGGGAGCGGCAAACGAGCGGCGCCCCAAAGCGAGCCAATCAGGCCTCACTATCCGCCCCGACTTCCGACTAGGCTTCCCGCCCAGTGTTGCCACAACGCATAGCATCGCCGCTTTCTTTACACTACTTCGGCACATGAATGCCTCAAACACATAAAAAATACTAGAAATCATTTCTAAACAAAATTTTACGTGTTTTAGAGTGTTCTGCAATTCAAACACGATAATAGTTGTCGTTAAAGTTTTTTTTTTGTGCCATGTGTTTCACTACAGCGCATGTGCCTCGTCTAGCCACACTGATAACAACGCCGCGAATCGCCGGCGGCGGCCGCCGTGCCTTCGCTCCATGTAGCGCAGCCCGACGAACATACGGCGTCGCGCCACGGCAGATTTTCTGCCGCCCGAACTTCGTCGTGAAAGTTCGCTCCATGTATTCTGGCCTTTAGCCTATCCCCCTGCGCAGAGTAGCCAAGTGGACACTTATTCTGGTTAACCTCTCTGCCTTTCACCTCTTGTTCTCCTTCCTTCCTTCCGTGCGGTGTCACTAGTTCGGTGTAAAAATTCGCAGGTGCGCGCGAGCCATTTCTTTTTCGGGAAGGAGGAAATCTTTGGGGCACGACGCGCTGCAGGGCTACAGGGCGAACGAGGCACCGACGCCAGCGCCAGCCAATCGTCGCAACTCCCAAGCGCACTGTCGTTCTCTGCCGTAGCATCGGCGGATGGGGCTCGGGGATGTCGCGCTTGACGATTTCTGATCCGTGCCGATGGCGGTAAGTTCTGGTTAGGGTGCCATGACACCACGTGCGTGACACCAAGTGACGGCGGCGCTGTTACTGCGGCACTTTTGTTCGGATTTGCATCGGGTCAGATGGTTTCAAGCAAGATTTGAGCGTTTTTTTTTTCTTTCGTGTTTTAGATGTGTCATGAGATAATTCCTAAATATCGGAGTGTCTGAGAAGTAAAGCGTCTGGTTGGTATTCTGTACATTTCGAGTATGAAGCCTCGCGGATAACTTCGGGTCTTATTCTTTATTGTCGTTAGACAGTTTTTACAAAGTACTGCCTTATCGCAAAGCAATCATCTTTTTTTTTCGCAGCCTTAGACTGAATTGCATCATATAGAAAATGAAGTATTGTATTGTATAATGTAAATTTTCTGCAACGGTCAACGGCGAACTCTCGCTGTCATCAAAAAGATAGAGTGTGCAAGCGCGACTGAACAAGGATGTAGCAAGAAACAGATACACAGAGACAGCGCTAAAACGTTCAACTATAGATTTTATTTTATCTGTTTCTTCCTGCGTCCTCGCTTAGCCGCGCTTACACACTTTGATTCAATCATTTATTCAAACCAACTAGCCCGCCAACGTGTTCTAACGCCAAAAAGTACCGTAGTAGTGAGCCCATAACGGCTTCAGCTGTGAAAAAGAAGCCGGAGGTCTCCTGTCAATGCATCCTCGGCCAGGAAGAGGAAAGTGCTATGCTGAATCATTGTAGGAGAATGAGGGCAGAAAGTTTATGTGGGAACCATCGACGATGATTGTAAATATGAGCGCATAGCCCGAACGAACGGATGAATGAACGAACGAACAAGCAACAGTCCCTCCCCCCCCCCCACGCCCCCCATTCCTAGCCGCCCATCCCCAAAACTCGGCTTGCCGAGAGCACCCTGCTCTCGGAGGAGGGATCGAACGTTTTAGCTTTTACGGTTTCTGTAAAAAAAAAAAGGAAAAAAGGACGTGGCAAATTTGAATTCTGCTCCCTTGAGTCACCAGAACTTAACTTTCCCTCTCGAATTCAACACACCCGCCGTGGTAGCTCAGTGGCTATGGTGTTGGGCTGCTGAGCACGAGGTCGCGGGATCGAATCCCGGCCACGGCGGCCGCATTTCGATGGGGGCGAAATGCGAAAACACCCGTGTGCTTAGATTTAGGTGCACGTTAAAGAACCCCAGGTGGTCGAAATTTCCGGAGTCCTCCACTACGGCGTGCCTCATAATCAGAAAGTGGTTTTGGCACGTAAAACCCCAAATATTATTATTATTATCGAATTCAACACGTGTGCGTTTTATTCAATTCGGTACAGTGGTGGTTGTGTCACAAAGGTATTTCTATGTTTGGCACGTACTTGAATACGAAAATGGGAGTCGGCTCTGAGCTTCTTCTTAAAATGCAAATTACGTTCCGATTACGCAAGCTTACAACCTCTGGTAGGATCTCGCGTTGAAAAAAAAGAACATAAATAACCGCGAAAGCCAGAGTCGCCACGCCAGGCGATCCTGGCTGAAGCCAAACTTGGGAAACTCATCGCTGGTCGTTGTTATTGTTGACCTGACAGTTCATGGCCCAGGTCCAGAAAAGGGCCCACTCATGTCGAAGCGACCGTCCAGAGAAGCGTTAAAGGAAGGGGTAAAAAAAAAATAGAAGTCGCGTTGTGCCAAGTTTGGAAGATGATGGTCGATAAGGAATAATTTCCGCATCATTCGTTAAACAGCGGTGCGTATGCGCATTGTGGGTTTTGAAGGCTGTACGGAGCTCGCTGAATACTTTTCCTTTAGGTTTCCTTGCGCCAACGAAAACAGCGATTCATTTGGTCTCTGTGGCATTGCGAGGTTCGTGCGAGTGTCGATTTTTCTTTTCAGGATGTCGAAAAATGCGTCTCAACTCCAGGGTAAGTGTTTCTTAGTATAATGCGCCTGCATGCTGTGCCGTTGCAGAACAGGCTGGGATTTTTTCGGCAGCAGCGCCCAGCTGAAACACGCAGATTACGCTGCACGAAACACGTGATAATAGGGAACTATAGGAAGAAAAAAAAAAGGTATAATGATTAGTGTTGCCGATTAGAGAGAGCAAATGATAAATGAAAGGTAGGGAGGTTAACTAGGACTGAGCCCGGTTGGCTACGCTACACTGGGGAAAGAGAAAGGGGGACGGAAAGATTAGAAGAAGAGAAATTCCACTGGGGATATCATTCGGCCACTCAGTCCGGATCACAGACGCTTGCTCAATCCGGTAGCTTTCAAATATCGCAGCAGCGCTTTTGTGGCCTTTTGCAGCTGCGATATGCGAGGCCATGGTCCCAAGATCTTGTTCAAGGTGAACGGCATTCTATCTAGCTGATCGAGAGCTGTGCAGAGACCATGCCTTTCATATTCAAAAGATGGGCAGTAGCACAGTAGATGTTCTATGGTTTCCTCGACACCGCAGGCATTGCACTCGGCGTTATCAACCATTCAAATAAAAAATGTATATGCATTGGTGAACGTGACGCCCAAGCGTAAGCCGCACAGCACTGTTTCCTTATTACACGGAAGTCCTGGTAACAGCCGCAGTTGCATAGAGGGATCGAGGGAATGCAATCGATGTTTAGTGAATTCAGGTGTGTGCCACTTCTCCAATGTCATACGATGCGCTAGCTTGCCTAAGTGTCGGGCTGCGTCAGTCCGCGATAAAGGTATAGAAACAAGGGTTGCTCCTTCGTGCGCTTTCCTAGCAGCTTCGTCAGCGAGGTCGTTGCCGGAGATACCGCAATGGCCAGGCAGCCACTGAAACACGACGTCGTGTCCTTTCGCGATCATACGATGGTGCATTTCTCGTATCCCCGACACGAGTTGTTCACAGGACCCGCGACGAAGAGATGACAGAAGACATCGTAAGGCCGCCTTCGAATCGCAGAATATTGCCCACCGATTAGCCGGTTGGTTATTAATATAATCAACGGCACCTCGGAGGGCAACAAGCTCCGAATCGGTCGATGTTGTCAAGTGAGAAATCTTGTATCGGATGCTTAGTGGTGGCGAAGGTATAACCACTGCGCCGGTGGAGCTGGTCTTAGTGTAAGAGCCATCCGCATATATTTGGACTCGGTCAACGTAGAAAGTGTGCAAACAATCCAGAGCTGCTTGCTTCAAGGCCAAAGTAGGCAGGTCGGTCTTCTTTCTTATCCCTGGAACCGTAAGAAGCACTTGAGCTTGTTTTAAACACCACAAAGCTGAGATTGAACGTGGTGAGGTTGTGAAGCCCGATGGTAAGGAGGCACGATGGATGCTGACCTTGTTGGAGAAGGACGCCTGCGGTCGTCGTCCTGGCAGGCAGGCAAGAGAGCTTGACTGCATCCGTGAAATATGACGAACATGGGCCTTAAGCGTTTCGGTGCTAATGTAAGTCGTGATCGGATAGTCTTGAGCAATTATAATGGTTCCTGCTGTTGAGGCGCTCCGCGGAAGGCCTACGCAAACACCTAGGGCCTGCGCCTGCACGATCTGAAGTTCTCGAAGATTTGACTTGCATGTTTTAGCAAGCACGGGGGAGCGATAGCGTAGGAACCCGATGAAAAGTGCTCGATATTTTTAGTGCTTAACACGAGGTCACCATTCTTGCGGAAACCACATGCGATTCCAGTTTCTCACATTTACCGGCATATGCCATGGCCATCGCATCCAGTAATCGGTGTTGCGGGCGTACGTACACAGGCTTAGGAAGAAAACTATATTTGAGTATATAGGCGTTCTAGCATTACGCCCCCATCGAATTCAGACCCACGACTTCGGGCTCAGAGGCAGCAGAACTTCATAGTCATTGAGCCACCACTGCGTTTTGAGTGATAGACAAGCTGGATATCGTGTACGAACCTGCAATGGGCAAATAAAGCCTTCATTAAAACGAGCTTTATTACAGCGAAACTACTAGCCTCTAGTTAGTCGGGAGTTTGCGTGCTCAATCCAAAAACGGCACCTGGTAAAAGGAGTTTGTGTTTGAATTTCCGAGTAGCAAAATTATGTTTTCTCGTATATTCGAATTACAGTCCGATGCTATCCTGTATGTAGATTGTGTATAAGTCGTACTTTGCGAATTTTGTGACAGAGTTTAATTAGAGAAATTCAATTAGTTCAATAACGGGCTTGCACCAGGCAGAGAGCCTACAAGAATGAAGATGGACCTCGAACGGCAGCTTTGTCTTGCAGTTTCCGCGGAACAGAATTATGTTCTCTCGTATAATCGTATTACATTCCCAAGCTATCATGTCTGCAGCTCGTGTGTAAGTCGTACTTTACGCATCTTACGGCGCAATTTAATTTCAAATATTAATTTAGTTAAATAACGCGCTTGGCGGACGGCCTAGCATTATGCGGATGTATGCTGCACTATCACTGTAAAATAATTTACAGCCTAAAAAGTGAAAAGGGTGTATATGTGTCTATAACTCACACCCTTAGGGTGTTATCTATATAACGGACACCCTAAGGGTGTGAGTTAGAGACACATTTACACCCTTTTTCACTTTTTAGGGTGTAAATCATTTTACAGTCTATCGCACGCGTGCGCGTGTGACGTACGTCGCTTGTGGTGGTGGTGGTGCTTGTGTGACGTCGTCTAACGTCAGTTGAGGTTGTGGTACCTGTCCAACGTCCGCAGTAGCTTCGCTGTACATTCACATTCACAAGGTGGCATGGAGGCGGATATATATATATATATATTGAAGATGTGCGTTAATGATAACAGTCGGCTGGACAGCCATGTAGTCCTCACGGTGTCCATACTATAATTAGCGACCGCCCGAGAATGCAGTAGCTGTCATTCCATGATGTTCGGGACGGCTAATTTCAGCGCACAGATGTATCTTTGTGCCCCCGGTTTTAGGACGAAACGCGAACGTCTTGGGACAAGTATTATGAGAGATTATGATGCCGGCACTCAGCCAACGGAAACATATTACAGCTAAATACAACGCGCTTTCACTTTCGAATTAGCCTATACCGTTCGCATTAGCAGGGCAATAGAACTCCAAGCAGTGAGTGGACTCCAGCTGGCGCAGTTCTCTTTTAGAGGCGAAGTGTAGGAAAGCGCTGGCCTCGCCCCTCACGGTTTCGCCGCTTCGCCGTGCTCCCTCAAGGGCGGCAAAATTAGGCGTCATTTCCTTTCATAGATCACTATCCTCGTCCTCTCTCGGGCACTGTACCCCGTGATCTCAAACCTTCTCTCGAATTGATGCGCGTTACATCCGAAGGCACTGGCATAATGCTGCCATTCGGCATAGCGCGTGCGCGATGCTATCTGTTGATAAGATCAGTGCGTGCGGCACCATGCTGCCCGTTTGCGCTCCTATCGGGGTGTCGGCGGTGATGCTCTTGTGCGCTGGCTATAAAAAATTGGCTGAAGGCTTAGCTTGGTTAAGCCTGGAAGATTGCGAAAGCAATACCCTTGGCTGCGCCTTGGCTCGGCTGATGGTGTGGACATGGTTGCCCTTTGTTAAACTTATGGCTATACATCATCCGACATAGCGCAAGGTAGCGCGCCGACCACTGCGAGGAGCCGAGCTGTAGCCCCATTTATCCTCCTAGCGTGACGTCACACCAGCGAGCGCCCTCTCTCGGTAGCGCCGCGGCAGCGGCGCGCAGGGCTTCGCCTCCACCATCGATGCCGCGAGCTGGGGCCCCGTCTATCGGTCTGGCATGACGTCACATGGTCACGTGACGCGCAGCTGTGCAAGGAGGCGCCACGACCACCGATGGGCCGAAAGTGCGAGCAGTATTGCTCTCGCAGTAAAAAGCCGGCAGCCCGTATCTGCCTCTTCTTCTTTAGTTGGGCATTGTACTGAGACGCCAGTCGATGCGTCGAATGAAGCAGTAAGGCCCTGCTGCAAATGTCGCCTGGCTTGCCTCTCTTCAAGTTCAACAATGGCGGCACTGCCACCAACCTTCTGGAGTCTAGGTGGAGCGTTGCGCGGAGGGACGCTCTAGATTACGGGGGCGTGTTTCAAGAGAGGGGATCGAGGCACTCAGAGGGAGGTCAACTGCGGTTCCGTGCGTAAAGCTAGCACTGAATTCTTAGGTTAGCACAAAGTATAGTATCAATAAACCGTTAAAAGCAAGACAAGGAAAGTCAGTTCTTTGGACAGGCAATGTATTAGGAACGTTAACGTTGACTTCGGTGGACGATGGGGCCCGAAAATCTGCGGCGCTCCCTGCAGTAATTTCCCTACACACCCCGATGGGGAGGGGGGGGGGGGGGGAGGGTGCACACCGCCCTGCTTTTTTGAAGGCGCCCACTTACTTGCAAAAATAATTTTTTAACAGGTGACAGAGAATTTTGTTTAACAGCGCTGAAAGGAGGACACGCACGTGAAGGGACACATCGTCTATAGCTGGCTTGTGTTGTAAAATGCATGTTTTTGCTGAGAACACATTTTATGTAGTGCTTGTTCTTTAGTTCTGTCTGTTTTTTATTGATATGGTATAAAGAGGTGTTGACGCACAATAAAGGCACCGGCTACCCCCTAGCTCTTGAAGGCGTCTAACCTAAAACATACAGGGTTCAAGATTACATGCCAAACAACATTCTCAAACCAGCACTAGAACTTGTCAAGCAACGTTTTCACAGAAACACTACGACGTAAAAAATACATGGTACATACAATAATATACAAGTTAAACAACTCCACAGCACTGTAGGAGAAAGTCTCAAAAATACAAATGATACTGTCACCTAATATTAGTCTCTGGTCAGCGCGTGATGCATACAACGGGTAAATACATTACCACATATAGTCAGAATAGAACAGTCAACATAACACGATGCACAAACAGATACATATATGCAGGGACATTGAAAGAAAAGGAAGATTAAAAGTGTTAATAACGGCCAGTAATGCCGCTGGCTTCGAGAAAAGTTTTGAATGCTTTAAAGCGCTCTTCTGCAAGAGCGTTGTTGGCCAAGGGCCCAAAAGTTTCTTTAAACTGAAAGGTCTGCGGTCTAATGTCATTAGAGTTGATTTAAGTCGGCGTCTTGGTGTGTCGTGATGTGGATAATATAGAAAGAGATGGTATATATATCCATCTTCAAATCCACAATCACATTCGGGGGTTTCCGCATGGCCAATTCTATGTTAGAAACGTTTAGTGTAGGCAGCCTAGCCTTAATCGATGAATAAAAATAAGGGTATCCATATTTCTGTCTAATGACAATGGAAATTGGAATTCAAAAAACAGATCGATATGATACAAATCAGAGCTCTTAGAATTCTGGTCTAATCAATTATTTCTACACATTTTGTAAGATGTTGCCCTTTTAATGCAGAGTAATTCATTCTTTGACATTGGGAGCGGAACACCATCCTCTTTGAGGTGTACTTGTCAGGCTGCTTAATCGGCTGCTGTGTTGCCAGGAATGTTGCAATGTCTTGGCATCCTGCGGTATGCTATTTCGTGTTTCGGTTGGCTTGATTTTCTGAGGTCTTTAAGTGTTTTATGTATTATACTATCACTGATTGCTTTTACTCTTGTGCTGCAGAGTGATGTTAGTGCCGCCTGCGAATCGCTGAAAATTACCCATTTTTGCCCATCTCTTGCTGAAGTTAAAAATTTTATCGCTCATAGGATTCCAAATAGCTCAGCCGTTGTGGACGAAGTCGCACGAGATAAGTTTAATGATTCTTGTTCATTGAGGTACGGTATGACGAATGCTGAAGTTGACGAGGTTGCTGCACTGAGGTCATCTGTATAGACGTGTCTGTATCCTGAATACCGCATATATATCTGGTAAAGTGCTAGTTGTTGAGCAGCTTCAACGAACATACCTTTTTCTCAGTATCCCGTCTACTGACAATTCGATTTTTGGAAGTGTAAGCAGCGATCGAAGATATTCGACGTCCGAGATCCAAAATTAATTTGTTGGTAGTATATGGAGATTTTTTTTAATATCTTTATGAACATAACTGCTATCTGGTTTCATTGTGTCTAGAGCCAATGGATGGCTTTTATGCTGTGTCTGAAGACTAAAATAATGTCGGCATGTTTCTGTAACTCTAATAACTGAAAACGGTGATTGGCAAGCCTCAGCTATTACAAGACAGCTAGAAGTCGTTCCTGAAACTCCTAGACATATGCGTAGTCCTCTAGCTAAAAGTTTTGAAGTCGCTCTTCTGACGTGTGGGAAAGTCCGTGTATTATAGGCGCGGAATACGCATTTTTTGTCGTATTAATGCATTGTAAACAGTCAGTATGTACGATACTGATCCGCCCCATGATGTGCCTGAAAGTCTGCGAAGTACAGTCACTATCGCATTGACCTCGTTTCAGAGCTTTTTTTTTTATGTGGGGTGCCCAGGATTGCTGCCTATCAAGTTATATACCAAGAAATCGATGCTGTGTGACAATTATTAAACGTTGTCCTTCCAGATTAAAAGAGAAGTTTTTTAACCGCCCCCGAGTGAAAGCCAATATAGCTGTCTTTGCGTGTGGTAAAACCACTCCACTCTCTCTCAAAAAATTGGTTAATGGTATTTATGCCGTCTTGCAATGCCATCTGAAGCAATTTAACATTTGACCCAGATGTCCAAATGCACACATAATCTGCATACAGTGGTAATTTTAACTGTGATGGCAGCCTTCTTGTTAAATCAGCCATGACGCAATTAAAAAGGAAGGGGCTGAGTACGCTTCCGTGTGGCACTCCCTGTTTGACGGCATGTTCAGCACTCTTTCCTTCACCCGTCTGAACAAATATTTTGCGACCTGATAGAAATTCAGAAATCCATCGCAAGGACCTGCCAGACAGACCAAGTTCCAACATGCTTAGCAAAACATGAACGTGACTAACAGTGTCAAATGCCCTCTTGATGTCTAGGAATACTGCTATAGTCATGTTCCCACGTGCACGCTCGGGCTCCACACAGGTTACTATGTCTAATATTGCATCCATTGTGCATCTCGGTTTTCTAAAACCTGCAACGTAGTTCGACAACACATCCGTTTCATTACTCCACCATTGAAGTCGCGCGTCAATCATTTTCTCCATTACTTTGCATAAACTACTTGTCAAACTAACTGGGCGGAAGGATTCAAGGCACAAGGGTGTGTCACCCGGTTTTAAATTTGGGATTATCAAGCGACTGTCCCAGAATTAGGTACAGTTTCTTCTATCAATAGATTGTTACAGATGTCTAAGAGGGCATTTGTACCTGTCGGCCCGAGGTTTCTTAGCATATTGTACGTAATGCAGTCCGGCCCAGCAGCAGACCTTTGGTGACATGATGCAATTGCACATCGAAGCTCGCTTAATGTAAAAGCAGGATATAATTGAGAATGCTGTGCTCAAAAGCAAGCATTAATTTTCTGCTGAGCTAACACTACTAAATTATCAAATTCTGCACATCGTTATGAAAAAATCAGGTCTGGAAAGAGGCTCGCGGGATTCATCTGCAACTATTATCTCACACGTTTCCTGGGATACAGGGAGAGCACGAAATGGGAAGCTCTGTGTTACAGGTCCCCTTAACGAACTAATTACTAGATGTATGCTTGAGACAGACGTGTGAGGAGACAGCGTGCTGCAGAAATCGCGTCAGCGCCGTTGGCCTAGATTTTCCATGTGTCTGCGCATTACATCGTGAATTTTCTGAGCGTTTTTGTATGCTCCTAAACTTCCCCTCCGTCGGTACGCTCTTTCGCATCGGCCTCTGATGGCTCTTAGGTGTTCACACTCTCCGTTAACAGCAGCATAATCTTTTGGCATTGAGACCTTCTTTGTGCATATATTCACATTATCCTGCAAAAATTCAGTAAATATTTCAACCATTGTATTTTGATTAATTTGATCCGTTAGGCGATTACGAACAACGTTCCAGTTGGTTAGTATGCTGTAACGCCTCATGTCGTTGTGCACGCTAGGGTGATTTACAAGCATGGGAAAATGCTCACTTGCGCCCGTTTCCACGTCCGTTCTCTATCCCACACCATTCACTAGACCTTGTGAACACATGGTAACATCTATGTACCTTGAATAATTATATCCGCTAAGAAATGTTGGTGATCCATCGTTTAAAACAATCACCTTGCATTTGTCTGGCGCACTCAATAGCATTACCACGTGCATCACAACGATCTCTGGCCCAGATAATATTGTGTGCATTGAAGTCTCCACATATAAATACATTAGAATGAGCTATTTTAAGATCTCCACTAGCGCTACCACTGAAATGTGGTCTGAAGGTTGTAGATATAGATTAATCACGGTTATGCACAGTGTACCAAAGGGTGCTGTAAACGCGATGAATTCCGGAAGGTCTGAATCACTGTACTAAATTTGATAAGATAGTGAGTCCTTTCTGACACATAGATGCACTCTGCTAACAGCACCTTGACGTCTTGTATACTGAGAGGCGAAAATCGTCGCTGATTCCCGCCTCTTGAATGCAAAGTGTTGGAAACCTGCATTATGCAAGCAGTTTACGAAAGTCAGCACACTTCCTTCGAAGACTTGGCATTCCACCGAAATATAGAAAAATTTTTGTAGCGGTTATTCATGTACTGCTTGCCGCAGTTTTGGCCCGGATTGTTGACCCAGTAATGCTTCCAGAGGCAACAAGGCTTCCACTTCTGATAGGTTGTTTGCTTCCGGCAGAGCAGATAGGATTGCCTTAAGAGCTGCGAAAAGCATTGGCAAAATCAGTTGCATCACCGGTGCGGCGGAATGGTCGCTAATAATTGGCGTTACTTCTGCAGTAAGCGCGTAAGGTCGCTGAGAATAATGTGTGCGAACATTGGAGCTTTATGGTGTATTATTTCCTGCATGTTGTCGTGTGGGTTTCCGTAGCGTTGGCGCATAAGACGGGGCGCATGACGGTGATCTTCTCGCTGACGTTGGTGACCTTGCACTGGATGAACAATCTCAAGCTTTGGGGAGGGTCCATTGCATAGCGGTTGTCTTCCATAGATAAGTTCATGTCGACGCTTTTGTGCAGCTGACTTGTCCTGAGGACAGCCTAAGCAGGAGGCAGCATGGTTCCCCGCACAGTTTGCACATTTAGGCTGAAGGAGTGACTTGCACTTTTTGGGGTCATCATCTTCTGAGCGGATTTTGCATCGATGTGTGCTGCGGCAGCTTATCCCCATGTGCCCAAATCATTGGCAATTACAGCAGTGAAGTGCTGGTCCTAGATATTACTCGACAGGATGACTGGTGAAACCTAAGTAAATTCTTCCTGTTATAGGGCAATCGTTACTGAAAATCAGAATTACTGTGTGAAGTGGACGCGACTTTACTGCTCCCTATTCCTGGCCGTAATACTTTATCTGTCTGCATGCTGATGTAACCACTGCATCTTTCAAGGAGTCTAGGAGTTGCTTGTCTGTATACTGCAGAGGCAGATGTCTTACTTTTCCAGCGTTTCACGAGTATGACTCTGGGATGAAGGGCTTGACTTCTAGGCCATATACACTTGAGGGCATCAAAAGGCATTTTGAGGATACTAAGGAAGCAACGCCGACACTGAAACTTCCATCTCTGGTCGTCCTGAAAGAGTGCACTTTTTCTTTGGCAGCGGAAACTATTTCGGGAGATACTCGGCTTCGATTCGCTCGCCAGAAAGTAGCACCTTCGCTTGTTGGGCGAAGGACAACTGGGATGCCTTGTCGTTTTTTTTCTCATGCGTGTATCCTTATCCATCTCTTCTCCATCACTTAGCTCATAATCCGATGTTGTATCGTCGTACTTGCTGTCCCCTAGACGAGGTTTCTTGCTCTCGGGGTCACCGTCAACCATGCACCATTCTTGAAGTCGCCTAAGTTGGTTCCGAGTTGTGGAGAACCAAACGTGCCAGTTTTATGAAGCTTTGTGACGCCTACAAGGCCCCAGGCTTTTTATTGCGGCCTGTAGTATCATTCATATGGTTTGCTACACTTGGACGAGCATAAGGCTCGTGACGATGTTCTCGGCTTCCGACCAGCGTAGTGGCAGGGTAATAGCCAGGCCCTCAAAAAATAAACGTCGTACCTGCAAGGCGCCCGGCCCGCTGATTCTTCACTCGACATCTCCTTAGTCAAGCGTCGTCAATGTTGACTGTATATGTCCAAAAAAGCTGAAAAATCACAGCACTGCACAAAGAAAGCTGCCAAACAGATAGAATTGTTATTCTTATCTCTGTTCATAAATATGACTTTAATCCTGGTGTCAAGTGAAGCAATAGTTTGTAATCTTTGTCATAAGCGTTGCAGTCATAAACGTTGCTAGTCCTGCGCGACGCATGAGGGACACAAATGAAACATTAAAAATTACTACCCCTTCTTCTCTGCTCTCAATCCTCCTTCCCCCCAGCCAAGAAATTTAGACACTCCCTAATTTCAATTCCTGGCCAACCCATGAACGACAAAAAAAATTTTTTAATGGCTACGACTTCTTTTCTTCCATGCCCCCCCCAAACCAAGACTCAGTTTCGGTGAGTGTATTTTGCCTGTGTTGATTTCCGTGGGTGTGTCTTGCTTGCTAGTAACCATCCTTCTTTTTGTGCCAGAGATTAGCAGCATCTTCAAGCATCTTTTGGCATCTCAGTGCTCAATTGTACAAATTCTGCCACTACTCAAGCGTACAGGTATACCAGTATGTCATTTCAGCCCTTCAAGGTATAACCATAACCAATTACAACTATCGGATCTTCGTGTTTTCTCGATTATCGTTATACGTGGACACTGCGTCTATTTCATTTGCATAATTGTCCTGTGGCGCGGACTGCTATTGGCGCAGAAACGACCAGTGAACAGAAAGCACTGCAAAGGATGAGGAAATATCTTCGGCGCACTGCTACGCCGTTTGGCGAGGGCCACCGCGTAACTTGTTTCGAAAACACTCCACTATTACTGCCTACGACCTCGCTTCAACTATCAACCTTCGCCATCAGTGCGTTGCCAACGGCAGATCCAGTTATGCTTCATGTTTTTGTTTTTTGCACTGGCCAATGTGCTACTACTGACACGACTGCGTTCACGGGCGGACGCTTCCACACGATTCTGGGTTCACGACTGGCACTCGAGGACAACCGCAATCAACAAACGACAGTGCGCATGCGCCTGGCTTTCTCTGGGGTCAAGAATGCGGGATCTCGTTCCCCGTGCCTTACCGTTTATCAGTTGACAAACAAACAGATAAACAAACGCTGCTATGCTCAACTGCACAGGTCAAGACTGGCAAGTAAGGTCAGGAGTCCACAACGATAAAACGCTTAGCTGCTAATGGCGGTCGTATGGGGGGGGGGGGAGAGGAGGAAGTGGTGAGGAAGGTCGGTCATGCATGCGTCTCGCTCTGTGCGCATTATGCAGGTGCAGATTGATGCATTCGGTATGCCAGGCGCGTTTACCTTCGAGCTGCTGTCCGGCGGCCAAGTTGTAGGCGAAGGCCACCAGGGAGAGGGCCAAGAGCTGGGTCAGCGAAGTGGACGCCATGACGACACTCCCGCAAATAGACGGGCTGAAAAACGAGTATGGGGGCACGCATGGCATCGTTAACTCCTTGCCCAACCGGGCGCTCGAATAATAGGAAGAAAAACACTCGCCAGTAGCAGACGACGTTTACAGGTTTCCTCACCTCGAACAGCTAGCAAAACAGACGGCACCTGAAGTTGCCGCCAGCAGACGACGCGTTCACACACACACACACACACACACACACACACACACACACACACACACACACACACACACACACACACACACACACACACACACACACACACACACACATATATATATATATATATATATATATATATATATATATATATATATATATATATATATATATATATATATATATATATTAGGGGTGTGCGAATATTGAAATTTTCGAATACGAATCGAATACGAATAAGGCGGAAAACTGTCTTCGAATATCGAATCGAATATCGAATATATGCGTACTATTAAATAATGGCAAAACGAGGTAACAATAGCTTTATTACCCTTTTAAAAATAATATTGCATTTTACGAGGCCGCTTCAGGTTAAAGAGGCACTCATTCTAGGTAATGCACTCAGGTAATGTAAGGTAATGCTCTGTCAGGTAAACGCTTGTTGCAGATTATCGCGAAGGAAAATTGACTGCTCAACATGTTCAGAAAGTAAAGGCTCTCTATGCACTGTGACAACATTGGTCCAGGTAACATTTTCTAGGTGCATATTTTATTGCGCATACTTACAAAGCCCGAAAGTACATCATATATTGTTATGAAAGAGCCCTGGAATAAAGCTTGGTAAAAAAAAATCGAAACTGATCATGTCTCACGGGCCTGATGCAGATAGACTGGAACAGAGCGTACACATTTATAGTAAGGTTCATTACAGCACTTAAGATCACAGTGCTGTAACGCTGTGTCGTCGTTTTGTACCTTCTATTGTCCTTGTTTTGCGTTGCGCTGTAACGAACCTTGCTATAAAGCCCAACCAACTGGCCCAACTTGCCATCTTGATGCAGATCATACAGATAATGAGCGGATCATGTGAAGCTCTCAGTGAATAAACATGTTCTTAGGACAATGTGGAGCAAGCGTATAATTCGTTAATTGCTAAATTATTCACAGTCTGTCCGAATATATTTGCTGTTTCGACCATTATTCGGCCGTCCTCGAATATTCGGGAATTTACGAATATGCATTTCTCGAATCGAATAGGCTTCGAATAAGGAAAATATTCGAGTCGTATTCGAAATTTCAAATATTCGCACACCCCTAATACATACATATATATATATATATAGTATTTCATCGAATGTGCCTGCTGCGTCCGTTTCGTTGCGTCTGCGCTGTGCTTTCCTTCGACATTTTTTAGGTTTCCGACCACGATGCGGCAAAGCAGATGGCAGCGGCCGAAGTGCCGCAGCAGACATTTTCAGGTTTCCACCTCACCGACGTGGCAATGAAGCAGACGGCGCCTGAACTTGCCGGCAGCAGACGGCGGCATTGCGATGCAAAGACGCCGCGCGCCGTGGTACAGCGGCAAGAAAAAATGCATGCGAATCATGTCAGGCGTGGCGCGCATAGCGTAGTTCTGTCTACTGACACAGTTACACGTCTAGCGGCGCCTACACGGATCTCGGCATTTATTCTCCCACGCTTGGACGGCTGCTGGCGTGTGTACCTGCATTATGCAATATGTGCCCCGCCACGTGAATTATAGAGTGTTTGTTCCGTAGGCGTTCATTGTTTTTGAAGGAGGCATGTGTACTTCTTTTTGTGGTAAAGGTACTTTCTTCTTGCAGACGAAGATCTTCCGCAAACTTTTCAGACACAATTGATTACGGCTCTGTATATAAACGTTTGTAGTGGGGCTCCTCGCGATTGTTCCCTATTAAATAAAGAAAAAAATTAAGCTCATGACTGACATACGATTTAGCAAACATACGGGTTTTTATAAAGGATTCCATATATTGATGTGAGATTGAGACATAGAGGTGGATATGAGATCGATAGGAGACCTTCGAACGGTTGCTTCCCCTCGCACCTCTACAGCATACGGCTTGCGGCCGCGAATGTATTGCACTTGGACTTTGTACAGAACCTCACGTCGACGGCGGCCAAGATGGCGGATATTCGCCTCGCGTGTCCACGTGATTGCTGTATCGTTATAAAACAAGTATGCTAAACCTCCTTAAATGTTTAAGTTGCACATAGTCCTTGCACAGCAGTGCTTAGACGCTTGTAGGCACCCCGTGTAGAAGGGGGGATCCCTTCTACACGGGGTGCCTACAAGGCGATTTATTACACCGATACGGAAATAGCGAAAATGAGCACATGGTAAGTCGAATGAACAAATCGTCTGGTCGGCCGGGTTTCATCGACACAAAGCACTGTAAAGTGAAGCTGAGTAGCCAAATTGTCGCAGTGGTTGTGAAAGACATGCCCGCCGCGCCGGCTCAGCGAATGGTTACGTGTGTAGCTAAGCGCGCGGTTGCGGGTTCAAGTCCCGACCGCGTCAGCCGCATATAGATGGAACCGACATGCAAAAAAAAAAGAACGCTCGTGTATTGTGTATTGGGCGCACCTTAAAGAACCTCGGGGGGTCAAAATCAGTCCGGAGTCCCCCACTAGGGTATCCCTCATAATCTTATCATAATCATATCACACAATCAGCATCAACATTCGACATTGTTGATGTTGCGGCCCTTTCCAACATGGCACACACATACGAGGAGTATTCGCCAGACAAATGAGAAATGTAATTAGTATTTAAATACATTTCCGAGAAAGCAATAAAAGAAACCTATTTTATGAGAAAATATAACCAACTTAAAAAAAGGACAGTACTTAAAAGAACACATGAGAAAATCTCAGCAGAGAGATATAGAACCCCTCCTCGTATAGTAAAGCATACCAGCCAACTCTACCGAATTTTTCGTAAACTTTACGAATTTGGCCCGGTTTTGCAACTTTGCAAATGTTGCGAGTCAAGGTTAACGAGAAACAAATTTACTTTGCGAAAGTGTTCGCACGTCAATATCCGTAATCTCCTTTTGAAGCCTTACGATGGTGAAAGGATGCGAGGGGGACACTTGCTTGGCACAGGTTTACACAAACAAGTTTAAAAACAATTAAATTATAGGAGTTTACGCGCCAAAAGCACGACCTGATTGTGAATGCACGCCATAGTGGGGGGACTCAAGATTAATTCTGACCACCTGTCTTTTTTTTTAACGCGCAACTAAATCCAAGTACACCGGTGTTTTCGCATTCCGCCCCCATCGAAATGCGGCCGCCGTGGCCGGGACTCAATCCCGCTACCTGGGGATTAGCAGCGCAACACCAAAGCCACTAAGCAACCACGGCGGGCATACAAAGAAGTTCTTGAAGCAGGTGGAATTGAAAGCAGCCAAGTCGCTGAAAGAAGTCAACGCGATCTAGAAACAGTTTGTGGCTTCTATCATTATTTCTTGTTTTAAGCTTGCTGCTTATCGTAGTGTAGCGTCTGGAGTTAAATCCTTGTTAGTGAAGCGTGTATGCATCCCTGAAAATACGTGTATTCAGTGAAGCTAAAAAAAGATGTGTGCAATTTCTCCCTTTCTGTCCGTCCTCTCTCCCCTTTAATAGGATTTTACGAATTCTAAAGAAGTTCTCAGGTTGGCACATGCGAGTAAATATTTTTCTTCTTCTTTCGAAACCCACTTATCGCCCACTGACACCCTCCCAACCTTTTCGCATATGCATGCCGCGCACCAAACCATGCAAGTACGTGTCGTGGTATAACTGATGCCATCTAGGTCTATACTCGATTTCTTAGTCGAATATCTATATGTGGAGTTGGGCAGGCTGGTTCGGCGAGTGCAGGAAGCGACATAATTATAGAACGCAAGAACACATATCGGCAGGTCATCTAAACCGTAAAACAGATAAAGCGGCGTACTATCGGAGTAACAGAATGAATGCCACAACACTTGATGGTATAGAAGGAGGTTAGGATGGCGTGACGAGAATACGAAATTTGCATGGATAATAGGATTGTGGCGACCGACGCGAGGCAGGTGTAATTGGTTGATTGCTGCGAGGGGCCATTGTCCAAACGCGACGTAAAGTGCGAGGCGGGGATAATTGCGACGTCGACGACATAACACAGATGATGTTGATCATGACGATGACGACGACAAAGAAGTGTCCTACGAATTGCTGCGTTAAATGAGCGGAAGCCGCTATTCGCGCACAACTTTCATTGGTGGGAACGCTACAGGGGTGGCGCTGCTTTAGAAATTGTAATTGTGTTACTCCGTGAAGTGGTCCGACCGACTTTGACGGCGCTTTGGTTTCTTGGAACAGATACTCGATATGGTAGGGGAGGGGGGGGGGGGTGCAGGTGGCGGATAGATCAGCGTATAGCTGTCACGTGTGACGGTCTCGCATTTGTCCAAACACGGAAGAGAAGAGCAGGAAAACACGTCGAATTCGAGATTCGCTGGTCTCCATTCTGTCTTATTTTGATTTAGTATATATATATATATATATATATTACATGTTTCTGTTTTCTCTTACCCGGCTGCAATCAAAGCGGATGAGATTGAGGGACTTCTTTCGGGAGCGCTTTTAGGTCTTGGGCTCGTTGTCGCATTGTCACGTAAGTTGTTCGCGTGCTACAGAAAGTAACGTTCCCGAAGCTCCACGGACAAAAAAAAAAAGAATGCTTGCTTTACTGTAAATTAAACCGCGCTTATATTTCTTCCCGACGCAACTTGGCAATCGAATGTTGGGCAATCACAGCAGCCACAATAAAAAAAAGAAAAAGAAAATCAATGTTCTTCTGGGAATAAGGGCGTGTAATGCGTTGCCCGAGCGCGTACATGTGCGCTGTAATTTCAGGCCTCGGCTTTGAAATAAAGAAAAAAGGTATTTTTTTCTTTCTCTTTTGCAGAGCCAGTGATTTTCCATCTTATTGCTCGCAATTTGGCATAATTTATAACCATACCAACATAATAAATAAATGATTGCATAATAAATAAATAAATAATAAATAAATAAAGAATTGCATCACAAATTTATAATTCTCAAGTGGGATAGCCGATACGAAGGGTAAAGTAGATGGGCACTAAAGATATCGTCTGCCGGCTTACACGTGGGTATTTCAGCTTCAATCAGCGGCATAGCGAAATGCGGATTTCGCTCGAATGTTTTTGGGAGATAGGATCTGGAACCGTGTCGACCGTACAGCACGCGTAAAAAAAAAGAACGAAAGAGAGACAAATCACTCGCTCCTCGCCGATCCCATGTACATCGTAAACGTTCAAGCATGTCTCGCGGGGTCTTCCGGAGGCCTCACAAAACGGATGGAGGGAAGTTATCTTGCAGGAAGCGTCTTGCGTGCGCAGGCTTCCGGTCTGCTATACGCAACCGACAGCCGTCAGCCCTCGCTGAACACTTCACGTCCGCGCACAAAGCGACACCGCGGTGGCCGGCACAGCGCAGAAATCCTCCTTCGCAGGCAGTGTTGTTATCACAGCGTCGAAGGCTTCCTGCGAAACATCCCCCCCCCCCCCCCCTGCCCCAGGCACCGCACCATGCGTGCCTGCTCTCAAGCGCGGGACCCTATGTGATGAGTAGGTAAAAAAAAAGTTTTAAAAAATGTCACCAGGAGCTTAACGGCAATGCGCTTCCAGCATTCCGTAGTTCTATCACCCCATTTCTTTATAGTCGCTGTTGCGGAGATCGTTATCGTAATTAATTTACACCGCAGGACGAAGGCCTCTGCCAGCAATCTCCAATTACTACTGTCTGGCGCAAGATGATCGCATATTATGCCTGCGAATTTTCCGATTTCGTCACGCTATTTCATTCTCTGCCGTCCTCGGTTGCGCTTCCTCTTCTCCTGGCACCCATTCTGTAACTTAACCGGAACACAGGTTAAGCGCCCTGCGAATTGCGTCCATGACATGCCCGGCTACATTTCTGCATTTTGTTGGATAGACCCACTTGCCATTTAACCTACACCTCCACTTTCCTCACTCTTAACGTCACCTATGCCATCTTTTAATGCATCGCTCCATGCATGGAGGCTGATAACCACGCAGAAGGGTTATCATGTGGATGCTTCTCTTGGCTCATAGGAAGGAAGAGAAGAAGATGGAGGAGAAGAAGAAAAGAAAGAAAAAAATGTGCTCGGCTATCAGTATGCATACATTATCAACATTAAAGCGCTTCGACCAGCAACAGAACTCACGATACCATTTCAACTGATAAAATTTTCTGTAGTCGGTGACACAGTAACAACGCAGTGGCAAGTACACCACAGTCCAACGCGAAGACAACTTGTCTAGATGCGCCAGCCAATTATGCTTGCAGGTTTCGATGACGTCAATGATTGGACGAACTTCTTGCGGCATGCACTGTGTCACTTCATCTCTTCTTGTTATGTCAAAGCATAGCGAGAAGATGCAGCGCGGCTATGTGGTAGGAGCTCGTATACCGTCAGCGAGTGTACAAGAGTCCAGCGGTTAGTATCTTTTAAAAAGCGCGATTCAGCGGCAAGAACCTGGCGCGTTTGCCTACGCAACGAGAAAGAAATGTACGCTGGGCACTGCCAATCATCTCTGACCACGCCCATATGCGACGTGCGCTTTAGCGCTGGGCGGGCGACGTTTCGTCTCGAACGGTGAATCACTTCCAGAGGGACATTAAGTCACCCGCGTGTCGTCAGCAGCAGACCTTGCGCATTACATGAGTCACGTATTACGTGAACCACGGTCGTCGACACTTTCTCAGAATCTTTAAAGAAGAAAAAAAAGAAACGACTGGGATTTATTCCTTCCCATCCATCGATGCAATTTATCAAACATTTCCTTACAACTGTTCCCTGGAACGAAAAGCAGTAAAGTAGTTCATTTCCTTTCAAAAATCGATCGATAGTCCGCGCTATGGCATAAAAGAGGCGTTCCGTACCTTATGAACAGTATTGTTGACTCTTAAAGAGAAAATTGATTGCTGGTTATGAAGCCAATATAACTGATAAACTTTGTCCGTAGAAAAAGAAAGAAAGAAAAAGGTCGAGATGACATATCAGGCTGAAATCCTGGCACCAAATGAAAAAGATAGTCTGCTTGCCTTCATGCCATTATTTAGCCGTAATTGTTCCGTTTGTAAGGTTGTCACGTGACATGCTTCGTTTGTAAGGTTGTCATATACCGTACACATGCAGCATTCTTTTCGTCAATATTGTCAGGCAGGGATGTGAATTGAGGGCCATATACACATGAGCGCGGAGTAGTCAGGTGAGCGGTTACACGTAGGTCTCCAGAGGAACACTGCCCAGTCTGCCAGGCATAGCAGCTTCATGGATGGGGCGCGGTGGCGTGCACTTATTTTCGAGAACAGAAGTGCGCTAAATCTGGTGAATAAGTGCTATCGAAGTCTTCCAACCATGGCACCTCGCTTAGAGTGGTTCGGGGACGAATCTTAGCGCAACACAATCGTGTATTCAGTCGGGCTGTAAAAGCAGCAGCCACCGCTCTTTCTTGTCTTTTCGAATAAGTGCGCAGACGACGTCCTACCACGCCGGCAGCCGTCGCGTCTTTTGCAATGCTTATGCAAATTTCTGCCCGATAGCGCATACTTCATACAAGAAGCGCGTTGCCTTTGTAATACTCAGCAATCATTTCTGAAATTCGCTAGTTTATTGCTCTCTCACATACATGTATCAGTCAACTTGCATATCGAAGAGGGAGGAACTTAGTTTGCAATGCCACACGTTAAAGGCGTTTCTCAGATGTCGTTGTCGCGGACGCTCTCGACTGCATCAGTGCCACGGGCTTCAGAGACCCAATTACCGAATTTTTTTGTTTTTGTTTTTAAAGTCTGTATTTAAAGACTGGTGTCAGGTGTCCCGATTGACTGTTATATGTCGTTATTAAGAGTTCTAGCGTAAAAACACTTCTGAGAATGCGGTTCCAAGATTGCCACGTTAACATGGACAGATACGCATCAGTCGCTCTGGCAGATCGTCTGCAGTGCGATTTTTAAAACACAACTTTAGATAACTATACTTACGCCTAAAACTATGCTCCCGGATTTTTTAGGGGGCACGCGTGCATGCAACATTTGTCGCGGATTGCGCTCTCGACTAGTCGGGGAGAAACCGAAAACAGCGGAGTGTAAAACATTCGCGGCTCAGCCACCTTACCTGGAACGAGACGAGCGTGAGACGTCGAGCCAGCTGAATGACGAAGACGACGTCGACCGGCGTATGAGCGAGGATCCAAGGTTATCCGGCGACGGAAAACACCGCCACCCGTCGGTTTCCTTTTCTCACACACCCTCTCTCTATATATCTCTTTCCTTTTAATTTTTGCTCGCACGCGCCGTGGACCGCGTCTCTTTCACGTCTCTCCCGGGGCAATTCCTCGCTGCCCTGATCCGGCAGTCCGGTACGCACGCACACAAGCGCGTGTACAAACACGCGAGAAGCTGGCAATCGTTTCGGGCGAACGTTGCACGACTCGTCCAGCCGCTGGCCGCCTCGCATCCTCTCTCCCGTTCTTTCTCCCTTCCACTTCTTATCTCTGAGCGACACTCCTCAACATTGTTCTTCGCTTTGTTCTTTGTTCTGCGCACGACTTCGGGGCCCTCGTTCCACAACTCCCTCGCAAACCTGTACGTGCAGGCGTGCATATGCCTTCTGCGCGCCAGCCCCGCCAGCAGACGACGCAGCAGACGACGCGCGAAAGACGTTTGGGAGGCAGGCGGTCGCTGGCGGGCGTTCAAAGAATGGTGCGCCCCGACCGCTTCGGCCATAACGGCGTGACCGGAGAGTCAATTGGGGTCGCGACACGCGTGGGTCCGATGCACAATCGCGTGTGTGTGTGGGGGGGGGGGGGTGGGGGTGCTCGCACTGCAAGAACGTTCCCGGTAAGGCGGCCTTTAAAGCAAGACTGGACGCTGCATAATCAACGAGGATGTAAATGCGAGTTCTTCCGGCACAGCTGTCAGCTGGGCGCGAGCACGCGTTTTATGGATGGCACGCGCCACAGCGATCCCCTCTGGTTACTCGTCGATGGGCGGCCGTGGCGGAGTGGGATTGCAGCGAGCGCGAGGTGACGCCTTGGGAAATTGCGCGACGCTTAATTGGCGTCTGGGTATCCTTCGCCACCGGTTTCTTCGCAGGGACGCAGGCGCTCGCTTGGCGCGCCGCCGTTACAAGGAAGTCCAATTACGACGAGCCGAAGTTGTGTACGCGCAGGTCCTTCATCTTTCACCGGTGTCGAATGTTGTTGTTGTTGTTGTTGTTGTTGTTGTTGCTCATCACTACGGTCATTGTTGCCGGTCATGAGTTTCACGCCACTTTGAGGACGTGAGGCCGCAGAGGAATGTTTTTCGAGCATCGAAATTAGGGACGTCGAAATATAGAAGCCTCGAAATACTTAGATGACGTCACGCTTCACGTAGGTACAGGAAGAACGCGTATATATAAGGTGAGGGTACTTTCAACGTTTATTTGGCTGACCAAAATTTGCGGTGCGGACATTAAAAAAAAGTAATAATACTGTGTCGACACTCTTAGACTGCGAACGACTGAAAGGATACGTACCAATGCATTTTCCGTGTAGTGGAAAGTAATTGATGTCCGAGGCTTCTTTGTACCGCTTTGAAAGGATAAAGTCGCCGTTCGCTCTCCATTATTTGAGGGCATTGGAGGGACTACCCAGTATGAAAAAGTGGAATTTACAGAAAAGTCAAGCTCTCGCCAAATTCCGAAACAGAGTAACTTTAATCGCGCAGACAATAAATATTAAAAGCCTCTGTTCTTCTGTTTTTAAAATAGGGCTGCAACTGTTACTGAGCAAAAAAAAAAAAGAAAAATGCACGGAAATCTCGACGCTTAACCTACGGGCACGACGGGAAGCCCACAGTTAATCTCTGATTGCAGTCATGAGGAAATTTGCACACTAAATCATCGAGATCGCATCGAGGCGAAGCTATTGTTCAGCTCGTAACCTACCCACATACTTTCGTATGCCTTTGTTTACAGTGCTGTCCCATCTATGACTTGTGATCAAGTTTTCTGTTTCACACGCTTGGTCAAACGGCTCAACGATCGCATAGCTGTCTCAAGACAGGACCGAAATCGCTCTACACTAAAAATACCCCTATGACAATTGAGCGCATGCGCTTAGTACTGGAACAACTAACGGCGCCAGATAGCAAGATAGATAAAGAAGGACGATTTCTTGTCTTCAAGACGATTTCTTGTCGCTCGTGCTCTCTGGCACCGCTTTATTTATTTATTTATTGATTTATTTATTTATTTATTTATTTACAGTAGCCTCAGAGTAAGCATACACTATAGAGTGGCGAGGCTACATAATGTAGGTTAAAAATGAGATTATACAGAAAAGGCACAATATAAGCAAGAATCAAAAATTATGCTACCTCACTATAAAGGACATTAGAAATGAGATTATGCAGAAAAGGCACAGTATAAGAAACAGAGAAAAATTATGCTAGCTCACTATAAAGGAGGTCAAAAATGAGATTATACAGGAAAGGCAGAGTATAAGTAACAATGAAGCATCATGCTAGCTCATGATAAACAAAGCCAAAAATGAGATTATACAGAAAAGACACAGCATAAGTAACAATCAAAAATTATGTTACCTCGCCATTTGGGGCGAGGGCTTACAGAGTCGCCATCTGTCGGAAGCGCCTCCATTGCGTAGTATGAGGGATCACGCGGCGCGATCCTCATAGGTTTCGCTTACGGTGCTCAATAAAAACATCACGCGGCAGCCCTCCTGGAAATTTATGTAGGCACTCTCAAAACGAGGGAAGTTTTTGACTCTGGAAATAATATTCTTGGGCGAAATGAAAGAACAGAATCGTTCGCAGACGCTATCTCTTTACCGAATACGTAGAGTGAACGCCACTGCGCGTGGTCGCCGCGATGACGTCTCCCGATGAAGGCTTCTTGCCTGAAAGGCAGGCAAACGCTGAGAATAAACAATGTGAAATAAGTTCTTACAGTGGGCTGTCTCTATAACCGAATGAAGCATAACAGAATGAAGCCTCAATGCAGCGATCGCACGGGTTTGCAGCGACCGACTGCACGTCTGCATGCATGTCCGCGCACAATGTTTCGCTTTCGCTGCGTGCGCGTTTTCACACCGTGCCGTGAGCTTTATAGGCTGCAGCATATGAGCATTTGACAGCACACTAGCAACCATTGTTGTGTGGACGCTATCAAAACCGTTCAAAAATAATTTCGTTATGGAGGATTCGACGCTTGCAGCGACTGTGATGTGCCGTCGCGACGATTCAATCTTTTCTCACTGCTAAATTCTTGGACGTCTCAATATGATTTCTCAGGTTGCGTCGCACCGTATGTTCATCGGTCTTCTCAGCGTGCGATTCCCCGCTGCTTCTTTTTCGTGCTCTAGAGCGTTAATTCATAACGAAAACGTGACCATAGCCGTGCCTTTCTTCAACGTGCTTCTTACCGCTCCCTTTCCAATCCATGGGAACTTTTCAGTATCTAGCATCAACAAGTACATAGACCGAACCGTCATGACACTAGCCGGGCAGCGGGCGCGGGCGCACGTCCCAGTGCGCGTTTTCGGCTACTGACCGAACATCGCAGTCCCGGAGCCATAGCAGAAATCTTCCTCGCGTCTGTGCTTGCTTCGTACCCAAGCTGTAACCGATGGCTGTCTGCCGGTTCTAAGTTTCGCGAGCCAAGAAAAGAATAGAATAGAATAGAAAATATACAGAAAAGGCACAGTACAAGTAAAAATGAAGAATTATGCTAGCTCACTATAAAGGAGCTTAAAAATGAGATCATACAGAAAAGGCACCAGTATAAGTAACCATCAAAAATTATGTTAGCTCACTATAAAGGAGGTCAAAAATGAGATTATACAGAAAAAGCACAGTATAAGTAACTATAAGAAATGATGCCAGCTCACTATAAAGGAGGTTACAAATCAGGTCATACATAAAAGGAACCGTATAAGTAACCATGAAAAATTATGCTAGCTCACTATAAAGGAGGTAAAAAGTGAGATCATACTGAAAAGGCACAGTATAAATACCAATGAAAAATTATGCTAGCTCAGTATAAAGGCGGTTAACAATGAGATTATACAGTAAAGGCACAGTATAAGTAACAAAGGAAAATTATGCTAGCTCACTAATTACACATCATAATAAACAAAACAAATTATAGTGGTAGTTCACCATAGAAATCTGATAATACACTTTTCAGTACACAAGTTAGGAATGATAGAGCAATGCATACATAGTTAAGTTACAAATAACGTGTTTGTACAATAAAAAAGTCACATGAAATATTAAGCACAAGTTTCATTATTTAGATGCAGTTAACTAAAACATATCAAAATTGAACAGGATTAGTTATACTAGCAATAGAGACCCGCCGTGGTTGCTCAGTGGCTATGGTGTTGGGGTGCTGAGCACGAGGTCGCGGGATCGTATCCCGGCCACGGCGGCCGCATTTCGATGGGGGTGCCATGCGAAAGCACCTATGTAGTTAGATTTAGGTGCACGTTAAAGAACCCCAGGTGGTCGAAATTTCCGGAGTCATCCACTACGGCGTGCCTCATAATCAGAAAGTGGTTTTGGCACGTAAAACCCCACAATTTAATTTTTAACACTAGATGCTGGCAGACCGTTCCATTCGTTGCATGTTTTTGGTAAAAACGGTTGCAAATTTATTAGTGTGTTAGAGCGAGGCACATGTTCCTTATGTGTATGATCTCTACGTGAGGAGATGAATGGGGCTGGGTTGATCCATGCCGACAGAAGAGCTGCGTTCTGCTAGTAAATCTTATGAAATAAGCATATGCGCGAATATTTCCATTGAGTTAACAGCGAAAGTAGGTTCAGTGTGGCCTTCATTTGTGTTACGCTTGCCGTACGAAAGTAATTAGTATAAACCGAGCGGAGTGGTTCTGGACACTTTAAAGGCAGTTAATTGAGATGGCACGATGTGGGTCCCAAACTTATGATGCATATTCCAACTGTGGGCGAACATACGTCGTGTATAACAATTGTTTGAGTGAAAATAGTGCGAGCGAGCAGGTTCTGCAAAGATATCGAAGTGTGCGATTAGCTTTGCTCGTTATAAAGCAGATATGACACTTCCTGGATAAGTTATTGATTATATGGGCGCCGAGAAATTTGTAGTTTCTTACGCTCTCTAAAGGAATTTTATTAAGTAAATAGGCAGGACGTTTCATTAGTAGGGGACTTTCGCATCGCTTTATATTTCTTGACGTAAGCATGTGCCATATCTTAGTCCAGTTATGCAGTGTGTTTAAATCGGCCTGAAGAGAGGAACAAAAAATGAAACCGATTTCATTTTTTCTGCCGACCCCAGCATAGCGCAGGATGTAGAAGTGTTAGGTAGGGTAAAGTGCAGTGATCATATGTTAGTGAGGGCTAGAAGTCACCTTAATTTGAAGAGAGAAAGAGTAAAATAGGTCAAGAAGGAACAGGCCAACCTAGACGCTGTAAGGATAAAGGCGGACCAATTCAGGCTGGTACTTGCAAACAAATATGCAGCCTTAGAACAGCGAGATATAGATGACATAGAGGTAATTAATGAGACCGTAACTAGGCTGGCTTCAGAGGCAGCAGTTGAAGTGGGAGGGAACGCACCAAGCCACTCAGTAGGTAAGCTCTCCCAAGCAACAAAGCGCCTAATAAAGAAACGACAAAGATTGAAACAGTCCAACTCAATAAATCATATAGAATTCGTGGAACTGTCAATACTGATCAACAAGGAGAAAATACAGGATATTCGAAATTCCAAGGTAAGAATGAGGAAGCAGTAATAAAGGGACACAGCTCCAAATCAGTGAGAAGAAAACTCGGCATAGGACAAGCCAGGATGTATGCACTGAAACATTACCCTGCACTGAAGCAGGGTAATATCATCAGCAATCTTGAAGGTATAGTAAAAGCAGCGGAAGAATGTCGTACTGGCATATACAATACCCAGATCAGCCAGGATACCTCCATTGAAAGTAGTAATGAACAGCTTACAAGAGCTCCTTCTATAACTTGCGAGGAAGTTAGACGGGCCTTAGACGACATGAAACGAGGAAAGGTGGCGGGACAAGATGGAATAACAGTCGATTTAATCAAAGATGGAGTAGACATCATGCTTGAAAAGCTTGTGGCCCTTTATACGAAATGTCTCACGACTTCAAGGGTCCCAGAGAATTGGAAGAATGCCAACATTATACTAATCCACAAAAAGGGAGACGTCGAAGAATTGAAAAATTATAAGCCCATTAGCTTACTTCCAGTATTGTATAACATATTCACCAAGATCATTTCGAATAGAATAAAAGCAACACTGGACTTCAGTCAACCAAGGGAACAGGTTGCTTCAGGAAGGGATACTGTACATTGAATCACATCGATGTAATGAATCAGAAAATCTAGAAATCTGCAGACTACAATCAGCCTATCTACATGGCTTTCATAAATTACGAAAAAGGCTTTTGATACAGTAGGGATACCAGCAGTCATAAAGGCATTACATAATCAAGGAGTACAGGAGGCTTACGTAAATATCTTGGCATGTATCTACAAATATTCCACAGCTACCCTAATTCTGCACAAGAAAAGTAGGAAGACACCTATAAAGAAAGGCGTTAGAGAAGGAGACAATCTCTCCAATGATATTCACTGCATGCTTGGAAGAAGTGTTTAAGTTATGAAATTGGGACGATTTAGGAGTAAGGATTAATGGCGAATATCTCAGCAACCTTCGGTTTGAAGATGCAATTGTCCTGTTCAGCAACACCGGGGACGAGTTACAACAAATGATTGAGGACCTTAACAGATAGAGTGCAAGAGTGGGGTTGAAGATTAGTATGCAGAAAACAAAGATAACGATCAATAGCCTGGCAAGGGAACGAGATTTCAGGATCACCAGTCAGCCTCTAGAGTCTGCAGAGGAATACGTTTACCTAGGTGAATTAATCACAAGGGACACTGATCATGAGAAGGAAACTTACAGAAGAATAAAATTGGGTTGGAGCGCATACGGCTGACATATTCAGATCCTTACTGGAAGCTTATCATTATCACTAAAAACAATGGTGTACAAACAGTGCACTCTACCAGTTCTGACATATCGGGCACAAACTTGCAGACTGACAAAGAAGCTCGAAAACAAGTCAGGGAACGCACTAAGAGCGCTGGAGCGCCGAATGATAGGCGTAATGTTAAGAGACATGAAGAGAGCGGTATGGATCAGAGAGCACACGGGCACAGCCGATATTCTAATTGACATTAGGAGAAAGATAGAGAGATAAGATAATGCAGAGAAAGGCAGGGAGGTTAACCAGAGGTAGTTCCGGTTGGCCACCCTGCGCAGGGGGACGGGTTAAAGGGGATAAAAAGAGAAACATAGCGGAAGAGGAAGATAGAAAGAAAGAGAGACAAGCACGAACAAAGCGCGTACAGTAAAGAGCGGTAGGGGGTGGCATTCTTAGAGTCTGTCGTGAAGCCCCGTAGACCGCAGGAACCTTAATAACGCGAGTAAGGCCTTCAACGCGGATGTTTTTTCGGAGCATTGACCTAAAGCTTTTAGTTCTGATAGTGGACGATTGTCCAACTGGTCCAGTACTCTGCACATCACTTGTCTCTGAGCACTATAACGCGGGCAGACACAGATAATATGTGCGAGCGTCTCGTCGATGTTGCATGTGTCACACGTGGGGCTGTTGGCCATTCCAATGAGGAAAGCATATGAGTTAGTAAAGGCAACGCCTAGCCACAGACGGTAGAGCATGGTCTGTTCACGTCGTGGTAACCCAGGCGGGAGGTGCATCCGTATGTCCGGAGACAACGAACGCAACCGACACACGGTGAAAACATTTGAGTCCCACAGGGGCAAAGTACAGTCACGGGACATCAATCGCAGCCCAGCCGCGGCGTCTGTTCGCGAAAGCGGAATGAAGACTCGTTGACCACTTTCATGCGCAGATCGGGCGGCTTCGTCGGCGTGGTCATTCTCGCTGATGTTACAATGTCCTGGAAGCCACTGAAAGATTATGTTATGTCCCTTTTCATGGCTTTGATGATATATGTGCCGAATTTCTGAGGCCAGTTGTTCACTGGGTTCGTGGCGCATTGGGCTTCCTATACACTGAAGGGCTGCCTTGGAGTCACTAAAGACTGTCCATTGTTGCGGTGGCTTCTGCTTAATGAAATCAAGTGCAGCACGAAGCGCCGCGAGTTCTGCACCTGTCGACGTGGTCGCACATGAAGTTCTTACTTTGATTTCCTCAGATGTTGCAGGGATGACGACTGCAGCAGCAGAGCTGTTCAGTTTTACTGAACCATCTGTGTACACATGTTGCCGGAATCTGTGCACGTTGTGAATGTGCTCCAAGGTTGCTTGTTTCAAAGCTTGCAGTGGCGCTCCAGCTTTCTTTCTGATTCCTGGAATTGTCAGTTGCACTTGCGGCCGGTGCAGACACCACAATGGATCTGATAATCGTGTAGCGGGCGTAAATTCTGATGGCAAGTAGGACTGATGTTTTACAATAGTTTTGACAAAAGTTGAAAGTGGCCTCTTTGCTGGCAAGCAAGCAAGATGGTGGGAGGGAATCCGAGTCAGGTGTCGGATGTGTGCTCTCAGGACATCTGTATCCATGTAAACGGTTAAAGGAGCGTCTCTGGCTATGGCCACTGTCGCAATCGATGACGTAGTTTTGGGGAGACGGAGACAAGTCCTGAGGGCTTGGGCTTGCACGCTTTGGAGCTTGCGGATATTCGTAGTGCAAGTATTTCCTAGTACAGGAAGAAATAGAGAAAGAAATGGAGCTGGGCAGGACATGTAACGCGTAGGTGAGATAACCGGTGGACCATTAGGGTTACGGATTGATACCAAGAGAAGGGAAGCGCCATCGAGGATGGCGAAAGACTACATGGGGTAATGAAATTAAGAAATTCGCAGGCGCAAGTTGGAATCGGTTAGCGGGACACAAGGATAATTGGAGATCGGAGGGAGAGGCCTTCGTCCTGCAGTGGATTTAGAATAGGTGGTGTTGTTGTTGTTGATAATGTTGATGATGATGATGAAGAGAGGAAATATTAGCTTCATTAGTAATCTTGACATATATTACGCTGTCATATCTGCCAACTTATATCCGTCAATTTTGGACAAAACGTTATCAGGTAGTTCGTTAACGTAAATACAACAGCGGCCCAAGTACACAACCTTGTTGAACGCCAGCTTAGACGGATGTTAGAGTTCAATTAACTTCGTTAGCGTTTACAAATTGCATACGGTGTGTTAGAAATGCTTTTATCCAATTAAGTACGCTAGTATGAATGTTTATTGCGCTGAGTTTAGATCGTCGCTGAGCTGGCGACGAAAGCGTCACCTGAAGCTAACTGACAAGCGGTCATGTATCGTATCTTCGCCTGTTCGAGGACCCAGGGCTGACAAACGAGACGAGCTCTAGGGCCCCAAACTGCAACGGGTCGCCGGCCCTGTGCGTCTCTAAACGGCATGCGTCGTTGTTTTGTGCGTTTCTCGCGAAGCTCCAGCGTCCTCCCGACGGGGCCCGGCGCCGACTGTAGACGGACAGTACAGAACCTCCATTCGAGGTGACCACAACCACCGCATTCTTTGGAAGCGGTAGCGACAGTCGAGACGAAAAGAATCGCTACAAGCGGGCCGTTACGGAGAGCCTACACTAATTTGCTGCAAGAAGCCTGCAGTGACGACTTCGTGAGGAACAACGTCGACGCCGGCTTCACGTGAAGTTGCTGCGCCTTCACTTCTTCGAGTGCAGGCCGAAGGTTAGACACCAGAGGAGCGGAGTACGGCGGAGGGGTGCGACACTGTCGGTGGGAGTTTGCAGGCTGTGCGACAGTTGCGTAGGACACTGAATTCCCTTGACGAGCGAGAAGGGGGGGGGGGGGGGGAACGAACTGTTTAAAAAGCGGAATCTGAATGAGAATTTACTGCTACATGTTAGGTCAAGTTACAGATATTTAGTTTACAGAAGGGGGTCCCATAGTCAAATGATGTATCGAGACCTCCTGCGCAAGAACGATTATGATATAGTTAACAACTCAAAGCAACAGTGGCACACAAGAAGGTAGTGCACAAGTAAAGAAGAAAAAAACGTTGAGAGAACACAATACAGGATTGATTACAATGAATAACAAGGCTTAGCACAGCTCATGGTAGCAACAATAATTGTGTGAAAAAAAAGTTTATTTGCATTGTTATAAGAGCAGAAGAAAACGAACAAAAGACAAACGGATACAATAAACCTTCTCGTTAGTCTGTCCATAATGAATGCATTTTATGCGTTGCATATTGCAATCACGCAGTTCAGCCCTTGGGCGCGGCCGGGCAGCCACCATTGACCTTTAGCGCAACCACGTGACGTGACGTCACGACAGCCGGAGGAAAAGCTGGGCCCCAACTCGCGCAATATGCAACGCATTCTTGGCTTAACCAAGCTAAGCCTGGCCATTTTAGTTGTCTTTTCACTTGTAAAGATCTTGCGTTTTTCATTATATGTAGAAAAGTGTTGCTATATTGATGTGGAAGTGAATTCTACAGTCTGTTTACCATAGTTGGGGCGGGCCCTTAGTTAGAGAAAATTGTTATTTAACGCGAGATTGGTGTTCCTGGTATATATCAGGCTACATGGTGAATATGCGATCGGTGGTAGCTCATTATTCACAAATCTGTAGAAAAATATACCTAGGTTATCTTTAGTGAGTGCAGAAATGTTGAGAATTTTATTCTCGTGTAGTAGGGACTAGGCATTAGAAAAGCGTGAACTGCAAGTAATTATTCTGATGGTACGTTTGCTTCTGAAGTTGGGGGGACGCAATTCAAGCGTTATAGATGTTTCCCCAATATATCATACCATAAGTAATATGATAGTACACAAAAGAATGGTAAAACGAGAGTAATGGGGTACCCGTGAAGTAAGGGCGTGTCTTAATTAAGATGCGTATACCGCAAGCTATTTTCTTTTTTATGTGAGAAATTATATTTTCGTATTTCACACTACAATCAAGTAGAATGTCAAGGAAATATGAACATAAACTTGGAGGAAGAAAGTGGGGATCAAAAATAATAGGTTTAATTGATGCTACATTTCGCTGGTGCGAAGAGAATATAACAAATTAGGCGCATCTCAGGTGTACTAATAGATAACACATGTTGACATTGCACCACCTTAGAATATTCTCTAAATCTGAATTTAGTTCATTAACGAGAGATGATATATCTTTGTGAAAGGCGAATACGGTGGCATCATCAGCGTACCGAGGGCATTTTGTAGAAGAAAGGGAATTGGGTAAATCATTAATGTAAATTGAAAACAGAACTGTATCCAGGATAGAGCCCAGGAGGCACACCGATGTTAGTAGTTCGCTGTCGAGAACAAGCATTGGAAACAGAAACAGCTTTAACTCTGTTAATACATTTCTTTTTTTAGTAGTGAAAGGGCAGGACTGCAAATGCCAATTGCCTCGAGCTCAGCGAACACGATATTATGATTTATGCTATCAAATTCCTGCGTTAGATCAATAAAAACTGAGGCCGCGATAAATCCTTCATCAGTTAGTTTTTGTTTATTTGGCCAGCAAGATGGACGTGCAAGCGCGAGCAAGAGCAGGCTTCGTCGTCGTGTACGGACAAGCCTTGAGACAGACACGATCCGCCAGCGCGTTTGGTTTGGTCTTGCTTTAATGATGGCGCATCTTCAGGATTTCTTTTTTTTTTGTCTCGTGTCCATGCGCTGCCCAGCGTAGCAGACGGCGCTACGACAATACTTGAGAAACAGGCGTTTCAGCACTGTGGCCGGCGCCAGACGTGCTAGCTAGGGGCGTGCTTCCAAAGGATACAAACACTGCACTGGCGGTGAGAACACCTGGCCATTCTAGAACCTCGAGCGACGGTCACGAACCGCCCCGTCGGCACGAGTAAAGGTCTCCATTACTTTTCCCAGCTTCCGGCGAACTCTTGGCACACTTTGATCCTCTATAATAACCACGTCGTTTGTTCTTATTTGTGCTGGAGACCGGGAGGGCACATTATGGGCGTTTCTGAGCAAAACCAGATGCTTTTTATGCCACCGCTTCCAGAAGGTTTCTTTAATTTCTTGCCGTTGAATCCCCGTTTCTAGCAGCTCATACGTCGTGAGTTCAACCTCGAGTATCTTCAAATTGGGAAGGACAATGAGCCTCCGAACACGCAAGAAATGAGCGGGAGCTAACACTTCCGGTTCATCCGGTGTAGTTTACTGACAAGTTAATGGGCGACTGTTGACGGTGGCTTGGACTTGCGTTAAAACATTCACCACCTGCTCGTAATTGATAAACGATGGGTCAAGAGTATTTCTGACACTGTCCTTGACAGTGTCAGAAAGACTCAACACCCAACACCCAAACCCAACACACCAAGGAGTGCGTTCTGGTGCAAAATTCCGCAAGAGGCCCCGATGCAAACAAAAATAGCCTCGAACTGCCTCGTAAGAGCCGAGGAGTCGTAACAGTCGTAATGCGCGAAGCTCACGCGAAGCACGCCTAAAACATAAAGCATCGTCAGAGTAAGCACCACGACGGTAGCCGCTGCGAGAAGTGAGTCAGCGAAAAGCTTCTCGAAAGCATTCAGTGTTTCCACGTGTAACGAGCTCCAGACGGATGGTTCGTACTGCGGCACACGTAAAGATGACAGCGCGGGCTTTCCTAACAGGCTCACCTTTCATATATATATATGAAAGTGAGAAAGCGAAAAACTAACAGGTGGCAGACGCCTGTCAACAGTTTTTTCATGTATGACAGGTGAGGGCTCCGTGACAAGTCCCTGTCGATCATGACACCTGGAAAGATCGAACGTGTGGTATTCTTTGGCCATTTGTCGTTACGCTGTAGTTCGTCATGGGTTTGCGCGTAAATGGCACTAGTGCGCATTTCTCGGAGGAAATTTCCGGGCCTCGGTTGCAGAGGTAGAGAGCAGTTTGGGTGGCAGCTCTCTGAATTCTCACTCGCAACTGTAGGCATAAAAATGGGGTTGTTCCCAGTATGCTGCATATTGTGCTGGGACTCCATAACCTCACATGTCGTCAACTGTTATTCAGTCGGAAATGCAGCACTATAGGTTCTTTCCGCTGTGAACAATTATGTAAGAAGATCGCAGTTTTCGTGATTGTTTGCATACGTTGACTGTTTCACTGAAAATCGAAATTGTGGCTTGTAGAGGAGCGTTCTTTCCAGCTTACTTTGATGTGTGCGTCAGTCACTTAGATATAATGAATGCAAGCCCTGGTAAAAAATTCACGGCAAGTATACTTGTGGCATTGCGGGTGATGAACGCTAGCTATTATCATTGCGTTTTTAATGCGTAGGCATTCTTTGGGGAGTACCCCAGCGCCGTCATGCGAAAAGTGTAATGCCCTGTACCTGCACAAAAATGCGTGATTTGTACACTTAAGTCATTTATTCGTTATAATGATGCCAAAGTAGATGATTGATAGCTTTACTTATAAGCGTTAAGTAACATAAACCACCCCAAAATATTGATGAAAGGAGACTACCGATAGAGATACATAGGATTCCTCAGAAAACGCATGGGCAAGCTTATAGTATAGGGCTGGGTCAACAGGAAATTCGGGGTTGGATCAACTGAAATGTGCGGGTGGGCCAACTTAAATTTGGGGGTTGGACAACTTAAACTTGGAGATATGCCAACTTGAAATTTGGGGCTGAGCCAACTGAACTTTGGGGGTAAGCTTACACAGACAACTTCAGTTTACTTTCTGCATTATTTTTCAGGCCTTGAATTCCTTTTGAACTGTGCTGTCACGCACGCATGAGTGGGTAACGATTATTATTTAGTTTTTTCCCGGATACAGGCAACTTACAGGCGGTGTCCACAAAGAAGAGAAGTATTTGAATGATAGGAAAATGTAGAGAGGTCGGCCGGATAATGGAACATCTGGCCTGCTACTCTACGTAAGGGAAGGGGAAGAGGGGAAGAAAAAGGGTCTCAATGGGGATGATAATGGGAGGAACGAGGTGAAGGACACATTACACAACAGGTATCACAGGCGTGAGTCCAGGCCCGTGTCACCTAGGAAACGTGAAAGTGCACGCATTGTCTCTGTCGTCTGCCAACTCTGTGGCCATGCGCCTAGCAAGAGGTCCTCCGACAGTGGTCCATTGTGTAAATGTCTCAACGTATCTGCCATTGTCAGTCTTTCGCGCGCATACTCAGGGCACACCACGAGCACATGTTCTATAGTCTCTACAGCGCCACACACTGAACAGTCCGGGGAGTCTGTCCGTCCAATAATGTGCAAATATTTGCGCATGAAGGCGACGCCTAATCGCAGTCTGTGTATCAGGCATGTATGAGGGCGTGTAATTCCACGCAGAATAGGAAATTTCCTATCGGGATCCAGCCTTTTAAGGCGCACGTGACGAGCGTCTGGCTGGGCCCAGTATTTTCTCATCGCACTGCCCAATAATTCCGACAGGAGGCATGTGATGTCCTGTCTGGGGAATGGCACTACAGTTTGCAGGCCATTGCTGGGGGCGCGCCTTGCTGCAGCATGGGCCATCTCATTACCGTTGAGCCCACAGTGTCCCGGGATCCATTGGAACACTATGCGGTGGTGTTTTTCTTGGGCGCATGAAAGTAGCTCGGTGATCTGCAGTGCCAGAACCTGATATGCGGTGTGGCGCAGGAAGCATCCCAAAATTTGCAGCGCGGGTTTTGAGCCGGTGAAAATGCACCACTCTTGAGGTCTTTCCCCGCAGATGTGGCGAATCGCGGTGTCCACAATATCGCGCACGCTTCCTTGCGCTCCTATTCCATCCTACTCAGTTGATAGACCACAGCGCAAAGGCTACTTACACACTGACAAGACAAACACATAGACGGACGATGCATTCGCGACTAATTCATTATAAGAAGGCACGCTGTATACAATACCTGCGGTGCACATGCCGCATACAGGCAAGAAAAAAATCCAAGCACAGAGGGATGTGCCACAAGCAATACAACATCGGATGCACAAAGTAAAGCATCGTATTATCATGCGGCATAAACAAATGTCTTTAGTATAGAACCCGCCTCAAGGAAAAAAAGCTCCTTTTACATCAGTATGCCCCATTCATACGCTTTAAGGGGAAACCAACCTCCTAACAAACGTCCACCTTCGGCATTACCGATCTTCTATACCACTGGGGCGCGCAACTGGTCCAAAATCATGCGCCTCCATCGTGTACTGCGGCCCGTCCGCGGGAGCCAAGGAGAAAGAGAGTGCCGTGCGCAGAGCACGCGTCCGCGGCGACGTCACATCCGTTACAGAAAGCTGATGGTGGAGCCCGGCATAAAACACTTTCGTGTTAAAACACGGTGCGAGATACAATTGTAAGATCTACGGTGTTCGATCGCCAGAGGTGTGACGACCGAACACCGTGGTCTTAAAATCGTATCTGCCACCGTGTACTTTTAAAGATATCTTTTGTCCCTTGAACAGCTTAGATAACGTCAACTGGGGAAACCCTACATACACTTTGGAGAAGGGTTAATCTTAGAACATTATTGTTTCCCAGCGTTGACAAAGACTGGAACGGCCTTCCTCGCAATATCCCCGCCGTCACCCGCCCATAGACGTTTTCTGGAAGCCTCACCGAGCACCTGTTGACGTAATCTCGCAAGACAATTATTGTTTCAATTCTTTTTTAATTGTTTTTCTCCGCACCCGCACTTTATTAATGCCTCATCATGAGGTCTCCAAGGTTAATAAACAAAATAAAACGACGGAGGTTTTCCTTTTGTTGAGGCAGTGATGGATTGCCAAGGCTCCTCCAAAGCGGGCCCTGTTAAAGGCCGCCCACACGCGAGCATTTCGTGCTTACGGGGGACGCTGGTTTGAACATGGAACAGGTTCGCGATGTCCAAGGCGCCCAACATCTGCTTACACGCGTTGCGAAATGCCGCTTAAAAGTTGCTGAGGCGTGGCACCGCAACTCCCGGATACGCGTGACAGCGTTGCTAAGCGTGACACGGAGGTGCAGCGGTTTCTTCCCACGTTGCAACACAGGTCAGCGAGTGCAACCGACGCCGTGGCTAGGAGATTAAGTAAAGCAAAAAGGTGACGACCTATTTTTTTTTCTTTACCACTAGCACCACCTGAATGAGGCGCCCATAGTCGCCATCTGGTGATGCCAGGCTCATTGGACAGGGCGATACCTGCCTATACACTTAGCTGTGTAAGATACATCCCTGTCTGAATGACAGAAGTTGCATGTTTTATCGTGAGTCACTAACCCCCTTGTTCAGAAATGCGTCGTAACTTGAAGCCCACGCTTGACTTGATTTAAACGACGCCTGTCGTGAACGCGCCAGAGGAAACGCAATGAGCGTCTCGGGCATGTTCACGCCAGGCGTCATTTAGATCTAGTCAAGCGTGGGCTTCCAGTTAAGACGCATTTCTGAATACGGGGGTATTGTTCGAAATCGATGCGCTCTTCCGCACTTTGCCCACGCAGGATTATACGTTGTTGATTGTATGCGTTAAACGCGGTGTGGCTAATTTACTTAGCTCTTCCAGGTCTTTCTTTAAAGGGACAGACAACCGCTCATAACATGAATCGAAATAACCTAGCTGATGGAACGATTCCCTATCGTATTGGCTAAAACGAGCCATAGTTTTTTCATTAAACATGGACTTATATTTTTGATTCATCACTAAAAGTCGCGAACAATGACATTTGGCGCTCAACGCGGCAAAAACATGAAGCTGCATAAGAGGTCCACCACGTGACCTTCTACAAGTGTACGCGGTTCCTTGTCTTGTTATTAGTATTGAAATGCAATATACTTTTTATTATTATAAGTTTTTGGTTACTCACAATGTGCAGATAAGCCTTCGTTTGTAGTGAGTAGAAAAGTTGCTCTGAGTTGCATCATTTTCAAGTTTCTTTATTGTTTCGCACTTCTAATATTTAAGTCTGAGAAAGTTTAACATAAAAGGCGTGCGCTGTAGGTGTCTTGTTTCATGACATTTGTTTGTAGGCTGTCATTCTCAAAATTCCAAGGAATAACTTTGTCAAGATATAGGACAATTAGGGTTTGAGCAACTGCAGTGATAGAATCATGTGGTAATGTCCCCCGCATATACCGCATGTCATATAGCAAGGCGTGGAATATACATATACCTAAATATATACCAGAATTTTCGCTCACGAAAACTCCGCCGAAGCCGACACCGGATTTTCTGCGACACAGGGCCCTTAACGTTGTCACGTTCAAATGCCGACCTTCGAGAGGCTAGCAGCTGTGCTGCAAAGAATTACGGTAGGAGCCTTCTCATGATGACTGCCGTGAGAATAATTATACAGCTGAACTACCATGTGGTAGTTTGAACCCCTACCATAAGGCGCTTCAATTTTTATTTATTGCGATAGCAACTACATGAACATTCCTGATGGTTTTGGTCGGTGTTGTCGCCGTTGATGTGGTGGTCCTTATGCATGACGATCAGTTTTATATCTTGGAGAATTTTTAAAAAGATAGCCTGTTGCACATGCATAATTATAGTCCTTGAGCTAGATTATTCATAAAGGTGGACATTATTTGCACGAGGAATCGAAACATATACCCAAATAATTTACAAAAATCCACTAAATCTCTTTTGAATTATTTATTTTACGACACATATTGCAATTTAAGAATTGTAGCAGGTGAGCTTGAAAGGCATGTCCACTTTGAATGAATTTCCAGAATGCCGCCAGTTTGGAGACATGTGCCATCACACTTGCTGTAAAAATGCACTGTTGTTCCGCTTACTTGTTTAACAAAACGCTCTTTCGTGCATTGAAGCACAAAAGTAACTAGAACGCCCACGTATTTTGTTTCACTTTTTTACAGTGTGGTTCACAAAACCGCAATGATATGGATCAAGAAGTTTGTTTGACTCAAGGAAGTCAAAAGGCGACGGTTTATCGTTTTTTCAAAAAGTTTGCGTATGCAACTTGTGAGGGCGATCGGGCGGTAACTTGTTACTAATGTGGGTTCTTTGCCTTGTTTCAGAATCGGAATGAGTAGGGATTCTTTCCATGCAGTAGGAAGGTACTCGGCAGCCTATATAGCATTGAAAAGTGTGAGTAGCGTTATTTAGGTATCACTGTGGAGATGTTTAGGCATGTTTTACATGATCCTGTCAGGTCCAGGTGCAGAGTTCTGACATGCAGCGAAGGAGGCTGTCAGCTCGGCAATGTTAAAAGGAAGGTTATAGGATTCGTTCTGTCTGCATTCGCGGTCGATATCCTCGCCTTCTGATATTTGTTTGTGCTTTAGGAATGCCTCGGAATAATGATTAGAACTGGAAACGCGCTCAAAATGTTTCCCAAGAGCGTCAGCTTGATCTTCCAAGCTGTTCCCTTCATCGTTTACTAGCGGCCACGGAAGCATTTCTTGTCCCTTTAATCTTGTAAGCCCGTTCCATACTTTAGCCTCGTGAGTTCATGAATTTATAGCCGAAAGGAACCTCTGCCAGCTTGCCTTTGCGTGTCGTCGCATTCTTCGTCCCTGGGATTTTGCGTGTTTAAATTCTAATACATTTTCGGCCGTAGGACGTTCACGTAGTTTGCACCAAGCTTTATTTTGCTCCTCCGTGTCTCTCTACAATCGTCATTCCGCCATGGGAACCGTCTTTTCAATGAACTGCCACTTGTTTTAGGGATGAACTTTTCTGTTGCGTCAATGATAAAAGTGGTAAAATATGATAGGGCATGATCGATACTAAAATTATTCATAAAAACTGGTGATATGTAGGTGGTTTCCTTAAAGCATTTCCAATTAGCATCGGCTAGTTTCCAGCGAGGGAAGTGCGGAGGTGAGCAACATTGTGTTACTAGGTTTAGAGTTACTGGAAAGTGACTACTTCCGGATGGATATTTATTTACACACTTCTAAATCAGGGATGATAGAAGCAGAGACGATCGATATGTGTATTGAAGAGTATGAATTATTATGTGGAATATAATACGCCAGTTCTTTATTATTGAAGAGGCACGCACCTCAGGTTAAAAGAAAATTTCCAATGAGTCGACCTCTGGCGTGGCATCGTGAGTCTCCCCACATCGTGTTATGAGTGTTAACATTTCCCACAAGGCTCGGGAAGCTGATAAATGAGGTTAGAAAAGTCTGTTCTTTCTTGAAATGATGGTTCGGAGGTATGCAAATGGAACATACAGTGACCAAGTTATTAAAAAGAATAGCCTAAACTCACACTGCCTCAAGGGGCGCCTGAAAGGTGACGTCTCGGCAAGCTACAGACTTGTCGGCTACTATGGCTACACCGCCGGAGGTGTTAGACTTGTCCTGATCTTTACGGAAAATGCTGTAATTACGAAGAAAATTTGTGTTCGTAGGTTTCAGGTGTGTCTCTTGAACACACAGCAACTTTTTATTGTGTTTGTGCAGTAGTTCTTTAATGTCGTCGAGGTTATGAACGAGTCCTTCAACATACCATTACCATATTTGTGTCTCCATTATGCTAAAAGTGTTTTGTGCTGTGTGTTTAAGAGACAAAGATTAGCTCACGGGCTTTTTCCAGGCGCCGTGACGCGAGCTTTGGCTTTCTTGGAGCGATTGCGAGAATCTCACCGCCCCTTAGGCGCTGGTGGCGTCTCTGGCTGGTGGTTGTGTCCATCGCCTCTTGCGAGGCGCTGGACACGCGCTCTTACGAGTGCTGTGTTTGACGTGAAGGTCTCGTCTCGGTAGACGAGACCAGTGAGGCCACCGGCCCGGAGGTCAATAGTCCATTCAGCTGGGGCGTTGGAGCAGCGCAAGCTGCAGCCGCCCGGAGGGGGGGGGGGAGGGGGGGCGGATAGCGTCACTGCCGCCTCAGCCGGAAAGCCGCCGGGGACCGTTGTGGCGCTGCCCCCTGACGCGCCACATCGGCAAAGCTGTTCTTGAGCAGGTATGAAACCCACCTGCGTGCCTCCCTGAAGGATATATTATGCGAAGCATATTACGAGGGCTCAACCCAGCTCCTCAGGCGCGGCGGTGACCATGAAATCACGTGACACCGTGACGTCACGACAGAGGAGAAGTGGCTTTGGCTCAACTCTTGCAAGACGGGCTGGGTGGGAATCGAACCAGGGTCTCCGGAGTGTGGGACGGAGACGCTACCACTGAGCCACGAGTACAACGCTTCAAAGCGGTACAAAAGCGCCTCTAGTGAATGCGGTGTTGCCTTAGAAACGCGCTGTTTCTAAGGCGTGCGTCTCTTGCTCAGGCGCACATTTCGTTGCCGCGCCGAACGCTGCTTTGCTCGACGCTCACCGCGTCCAATGCGGGGCGCGTAGTCGCTGCCCTGTAGACCATTGTCTTACACCCCTTGGCGGGTCGACGGGAACGCTGTCGCGTTCCACTCTTGAAGGAGAAGAAGTAATGCATGAGTTGTTTCTTCGTCTAGCCGAACCAAATATAGCCAAGCAACAGCAGTTCACCAGGCTAAACAGTGGTTCAACAACTAAAATAAAGGCTAGTATGCTTCGCATCCTGGGCTTAACCTTACCTAAGCCACAGCCATTTTTTTTTCTTTTACTTTCAGTGTTACTATCTCTTTTTCTTTCTTCCATGATGAACAGGACGGCGAGTACGCGGCGTGCTCACCACCATGGTTCACACAGTGGATAGAGTTTTGACATGATTCAGAGAGGTAGGTGTGCGTTAGCACTACATTTCTCACAAGTCTGACGGCCTCGGCAATTCTGTGAACTGTGGCCGAATCGCTGGCACACAAAGCATCGTAGTGGATTTGGGATGCACGGTCTGCCTCGGATTTTCATATACCTTGTCTCGATAGTGTCGGGCAGGTTGCTTGAGCGAAATGTAAGTATTAGCTGCTTGGCACAGATTTATTTTCCCTCAAGCCTCATTTCAACTCTTTTGACATTGATCAGCTTCTGATCACTCCAACCCTCTAGAACTTCTGCTTCAGGCACTTCTAACAGATGAGCATCGGAGACAACGCCGCGGGTAGTATTCACGTTACTGTGTGGGGTCACTCTTATTGGAACACCCCCAAAAGATACAAGATTGGGCAGTTTTTCATGTTGTTTCTGATCCCGGAGCTCTAGAAGTAGATTACCGCTTGCCATTTCCGATGCTTTGTAACCGGGACCGAAAACTTCCGTCAGAGATTTCGAGACGACGAAGGGTGAGACCATTCTCACCGTCTTTTCAGGTTTATCAGAATGGGTTACATGAAAGCGGGGAAAGTTCTGTGTTCAATTGCCAAAAAACTTAGACATCTTCGGCGCGCCCTCGTTTCTGAGTGCTATCAGGAAGTGGGCGGGGGGGTGAAATTTCCATGAATAAACATAAAAACTTCGGCAATAGCGCCGACCGCCCACCATGGAGCCCAACAGGGAGACGCGGCAGAGCTTGCATACAAGTCTGCACGACGCCAGTCGTACGCCGTCACTATAACCAAATATAGTGTACCCAAGGTAGGATAGCCACACAGGGTTAACCCTTGCCGCCAAGGAGAAAGGAAGTAAATGGAAGTGAGAAGAAGACAGGAAAGGCCAAAAAGTGAGAGACAGAGACTGGAAAAGGTGACTGCCGGTTTCCTCCACGTGGATCAGTCGGGATGTGCCGTCTACATGAATCAGCGACCAAAGAGGTGTGTTGCCTCCACCAGGGGGCCTCAAAGGTCCGAACACCCGGCATCGGCTCAACCCCCAAGATATCCCTTTCCCCAGACACGGCTAAGACGCGCACGGCTACGCGTGGGAGGGTCCAGCCCTCACGTGTTCGGGTACATGGTGTCGCAGCACACCAAACGCCTGCTGACGCAGACGCCCCTGCGGGTTGTTCTTGCCATCCGGGCAATCCTCGACGGCACCAAGTAGTAACGTTATCGGCGTACAGATTATGCTCTAGGACTGGTATTTCTTCTAGTAATGTGGGTAGCTTCATCACAGCAATGTTAAATAAAGTCGATGAGAGAAAGTAACCTTGAGGTGTTCCGCGCGTGATTGGATTACTAGGTGACACATATTCATCAAGTTCCACTTTGACCGTCCTTTCCCTCAGGAAGTCTTCAACACAGTACTATACCATACGCCCCGGTACAGTTGCCATGAGATTCTCTAGAATTGCGTGGTGGGTGACACTATCAAAAGCATATTGACCCCTACGATTGTCCTTAGCTGAGCTGTGCTTAGTAAATCGAACACCTGGTTTTCGATGCCCAGCGTAGCGCCCTGAGTACTAACATGTTTTCTGAAGCTCATCAAAGTCTGGTTTTAAAGTTGAAGGCCTTCAAGGTGCCACTCAAAATATTCTAAAACCGTCTTCTCTTTTAATTTTCTTACACAGGAGGTCAATAATATGGGCTTGAAATTGGATATATTGTAGGAGGGTTTTCCTTTCTTATGGAGAGAGAGAAACAAAAAGAGAAATGTAGGGAAGTTAACCAAGGACGTTCCCGGTTGGCTACCCTACACTGGGTAGGGGAAAGGAGAAGAATGGACAAGAAGGAGAGAGAAGAAGAATAACGAAGAGACAGTCATTCACAGAGTAAGTCGCCGAGGAATGTCCACTGTCACAAGCACTTATACAGTCCAGTAACCTTCAAGAAGTGCAGCGGGGTTTTTCTGGCCTTTTTCATGCAAGAATGCAGAGGCCATCGTCACAGGATCTTTTCCTCCGAGAACACTGTAATATCTAATAGGCTTTTAGCTTGTACAGTATGTCGGTGAGCGTCAAAGGATGGGAAATAACACAGAAAGTGCTCTAGAGTCTTATCGCACCCGCACAAGTTGCACGCGTCAGTGTTGGTCATTCCTATTGGGAATGAACAGGAATTTGTAAATGCGACGCCCAACCACACGTGACCCTTTAAAGCTGTTTCGCGGCGGGCGAGTCCAGGTGGCAGGCGAAGTCGCAAGTTAGGGTCGTGAGAGTGCAAGAGTGAGTTGGTGAAACCCGGTGACTTCCACCGAAGCGTGATGGGGCGAGCAAAGGATTGAAGTTGCCGCGCAGCATCAGTTCTTGAAAGTGGTATATGAACCCGCTGATGTTTTATGCGAAGGATATTACTAGAGCTCAACCCAGCTCCTCAGGCGCGGCGGTGTCGCCTTCAATACCACGTGACACCGTGACGTCGCGACAGAGGAGAAACGGGGCTCCAACTCGTGCCGTCGCTCGCGGCGTCGCCTTCAAGGCTGACCACGTGACACCGTGACGTCACGACAGAGGAGAAACGGGGCTCCAACTCGCGCCGTCACTCGCGGCGTCGTGGCGGTATATAAGCAGCTGCGCTTGCCTCTCCTAGACACTCACGAGGTGAGATGCCTCCTGGAGACAGAGCTGCTCGTTGGAATGAGAAGCGAAGGTTGCGGCGTGCTACAGAGACTGTTTCTAGGTGGCTTTGCTACGGCGCAGCGACTACGCGCCCCGCATCGGACGCGGTGAGCGTCGAGCAACGCAGCGTTCGGCGCGACAACGAAATGTGCGCCTGAACCGACGCCGACGACACCGGCTTTTCTGCGACACGAGCTCCTTAACGCTGTCGCGCTAAAATAAAGGCTAGTATGCTTCGCATCCTGGGCTTAACCTTAGCTAAGCCACAGCCAGTCTTTTTTGATGAGCTGAGAGAGCAGGTTAATCTGTGCTGTCGTTGCCGATAATTCCGCAGTAGACCGGCAACCAGTGAAATACAATTTCATGTCCTTTGTCGAGCGCGTGGTGATGAGCGTGCCTTATTTTGTACACTAGCTGCTCGTGCAACCCATGACGTAGGGCAAACTGCAGAGTTTCTAGGGCTCCTTTAAAATCGCAGAAAATGACCCAACGATTTCGCGGCTGCTGGAGCACGTAATTGAGTGCTCCTCGAACAGCCGCAAATTCTGCTGCTGTCGACGTGCTATTGTAATAGTAATTAAACTGCAAAGAGACGGCATCCGATGGAACAACCACTGTTCCAGTAGAGCTGTTGGAATTGGTGGAGCCATCCGCGTAAATGTGTATGGGGTCAAAATAAGACTCGTGTGGGTGAAGCAGAGTCAACTGCTTTAGGGCAAGCGGTGACAAGTGTACCGTCTTAGCAATCCCAGGAACTGAGAGGCACACGTGAATTTGCCGGAGACACCACAATGCCGATGTTTGGCGTTTCGCAGGCTTGCAGCCAGACGGTATCGAATCATGATGTCGCGTCACAATACCACAGAATATAGCCTGTGGCCTTCGCACTGGGGAACCGGCATAATGGTTGCATGGTAGCCGTGAAAGATGTCGAATGTGCGCTCTTAGCGTCTCAACGACGAAATGAGTGGTGATCGGATGCTCCTGTGCAATGACGATCGTTGCAGCTGCCAAAGAACACATGGGGAGGCCAAGAGATGTCCGAAGTGCTTGGGCTTGTATGCTTTGTAGTGCAAGGAGATTAGTCTTGCATGTGTTGCACATGACTGGAAGACTGTATCGAAAAAATCCGCGAAAAAATGTCATGTACAGCTGTAACACTGAGAGCACGAATGGTCCTCACGATTTCCCAGCTACGAATTTCAACATATTCTCCATACAAATGAGTTTTTTCTTCATGTAGGAGACATGGATACAGGTGAGGTCACGATCCACAATAACGCCTAAGAACCTGTGAATTGACTTGTACGCAACTGACTGGCCCTCGACGCACACCGGGTAGAATGACATTGGTTTTCGTGTAAATGCCACTAGTGCACATTTTTCTGCAGATATGGCCAGACCTTGGGGGAGGGGGAGGGGAATGTTCATGCACTTGGTGGAGGAGAGGGGGAGAGAGGAGAGCTGGGAAGGCGGGTGTTGTCGCATGTCGTTTGTCAAAGATATCCTGGTACAGAGAAATAACAAGGCGGGGGAAGTGCGCGGTGTGACCTCTTACGCGTCTGGACTCGTGAGACTGTCCCGGTTAAACTTAAGTCACTCTCTGCGCCACCGTAGAGTGATATCGCTCACGTCCTCCGGTTAAGCTGTGTAACTCGGCCTAGCCGGTACCGCACGCTGACCAGCCCCGTGTCAATGTCTTTGGACATTTGGCTCTAGACTAAAAAAGCTCGAAGCGTTTCGTCAGCCACTGCCGATGGAGATGATGATGCGTCTTGTCCACCGTTATGCCAGTGCCGCTCACCCACCTCGTAAACGTTTGTAAATGCAAATTCTTGCGCGACAATAACAGCGCTCTGGTCATGGGAAGAGCTTTTTATTCATTATTCATGATTACGCAGCCCAGTGGGATGCGCTTAAGCGCTGTGCGTCCATGCCTTCCTCATCGAGGTCATCGTCCCGCATCACTTAGCGATGTCGATAACGAATGTCGCTGTTACGGCAGCCTCAAATCTGACACGTAATGACGCAATTAGTCGTGATAATTCTCACTACCGCCAGTCTTCAAGCGCTTCCGCTTCCGCCCAAGGAGCACGTGTACACGTGCACCGATTGCA